>NC_081788.1:23306761-23606761 GCF_963082965.1 Carassius carassius | reverse complement strand
ATTTTTGACCAAATAAATGCAGGCTTGATGAGCAGAAGAAACTTCTTTCAAAAACATTAAAAATAGTAATGATTGCAAACTTTTGGTCTGTACTGTATATACATATATATATATATAATGCAATAAATAATAAAAGGTAATGTTTATATATTAAACTATATTGTACTTTTTCTAATCAATATTATTTGAATTGAATTAGTCAAATAAATGTGTGTATATATACATACTTAAATCATCTAAAAAAATATGTAATTTTGTCTAATAAAGACAACGAGAAGCTACACAAAGCAGCAGCATATGTTGCTAATGAAAGTATATTACATGAATCTTGAGTCCTCTTTCATTTCACTGACCCCGCCTCCAGTCTCTCCTTTTATCTACTTCCTCTCTCCGTCTCCATCGTTTCTTCCCCAGGGCTTACGTGGGCCATCTGTATGAAGCGTGAAAGACTCTGGTGTTGGATTACAATTAGGTTACAGAGGTAATTGGTGATTTATTAATACTCATCTCAAATACATTACCCGCAATTCGAGGATGTGCTGAAATAAGCGTGCATCCTCAGGCGAGAACGTAAATTGTTAATTGCAGATAATCACTGCATTCTCATTCAAAGAGATACACGGTCACTCTCTAAAAGCTTTACCAGCAGATGTTGAGGTGATCTATCTATCAATTCAATACGTACATGTATAAAACTTCTGGCTCAATGAATCCAGAGAATATTCCTTCAAATAGTAAATATAACTAATGCCCTAAAAACAAAAGAAATATCAGGTCTGTGGGTATGAGCTGTGGGTAGTTTACATACTGGTGCCCAAAAAACAACTACACATCAATGTGGATTAACCAGAGCTATTCATCATAATCATAATATAATACGTAATAAAATAAGACAATAAAAAGCTTCAAAACACATCTCGTTTACTTAATCTGATGGTTGTGTACTTTATTCAGTTTCCAATCCAATAAAATCAGGGTCAGAATGCTGAGGTGGGCCTGCATCTCACATCTTCTCCTTTGAATGGTATCCTGTGAATAATTTATAATTTAATATAAATAAAGCTGACCGGGAACAATAACAATCAATAATTCATATAACCATTTCCATCAGAGTGTCTGGCTTTTCAGATAACTCCTATATGACTTATAGCTGAAGGCTCCTGGAGAAAAATAAATAAATAAAGACAATACCCTGTTTACGTCAGTGATTAAATACAATGATGATTCTTTTATGCAAATTAAATGGGAAAGCTGTTTCGATCTTCATGTTATGATCTTCATGTCATGGAGTTAGTTAACAAGAAGTGCATTGTGAGTGTTCATGTGTGATGAAATGAGCTCCAGGACTCTTCCTCCTTCCTCTAATGTCAACCAAGGCCTGTCAATGTCAACTGAGTTTCTCCAGTCTGTGCTTTGCTCTGGGCTACAGTACGACATAAAAGGATCCTAGTCAGCATGGGAATACACACACACACACACACACACACACACACTGACCCAAAGGGGCCACACTCAAATGAAACCCACCTGCTTTGGATCACAAAGGCACTAGGATAAATTTAGACTCCATAAAAAAAAAACCAAGTACAATGTTTCCTAAACTAAATGGGCTCTTGATAAAAAAGGCAAATAGGCCAAGGTGACAAACTTGCATGATGACAATCAGGAAACCAATTACACTACAAAAGATTTTTTGAATTCTACTTTTACCCACACTAGCACGTCAATTCATAAAAGGACCCTCGTATTTCAGCACTTGCTGGACATCCTGTATAGATCTGCTCAATTTTCTCACATTGCTATGGGGGTGTTGGCACCTGTAAACTCCCTGGAGAGAAAGCCCATTAGAATATAGATTAAAGATGAATGTGTTGAAGACAGCAGATCTCTCAGCAACACAATCTGTTCCGCAGAGACACACTAGAAACCGAACAACCAATCAGATTGCAGCTATCAAAGTGCAAGTGGAGATAGCATAAAGGACTACGGATGTCCCAGGATGACCTTATAGGGATGAAAACAGTATGCATATCAAATTTACTTGCTGAAATATTGCTGAACAAACTACAGTTGCTGATTCATATCAAATGGAAACTTCATGTCTAAGTTCATATATATGTATATATTTATCTTTTGAGAATGGCCCAATGCTCTTTTGTAACTTTACCAACTAAGCTGTGTGAACAGTAATGTTAAATCACTTTTAATTTCCTTTTGTCTTGTGAAAACACACTACCATTCAAAATAAATAAATGTAAAAAACCCTTTTATTCAGTAAGGATAAAGACATTTACAATATTATGAAGGATTTCAATTTCAAATAAATGCTATTGTTTTGAATTTCCTATTCATCAAAGAATTTTTTCCCTCAAAAACACAGGCAGCACAAATGTTATCAACATTAATAACAATAAGAAATCTTTTTTGAACAACAAATCAGCATATTATGATTTCTGCAGGATCATGTGACACTAAAGACTGGTGTAAATAATGCTGAAAATTCAGTTTTGCAATCACTGAAATAAATTACAGTTTAAAATATATTAAGACAGAAAAAAATATTTAAAATTAATAATTATAATAATATTTCACAATTTTACTACTTACGGTATTTGTGATCAAGTAAATGCAGCCTAAAAACTATTTAAAAAAAATTCTTACTGCTCTCAAACATTTGAACGGTAGTGTATAAAACCAGAGATCATAGCGAACAAGAGTAAGACAACAAAACAAGATGAAAATGTGTTTTGAATGTGTGGCAGAAATTTGAGCATATGGCATCACAGCCACCTCCTATAGTTTAATTTCAACCTCCTCCCTTAGACACTGCACCCGCATATGTGCGTGTGAATATAAATGAAAGGGAATGTGTTTGACAAAACAAACATTACAGAGCCGTTTATGTCTCCCATCTTCCCATATGACATCAAGAGAAAGTAAATAAACTCAACAGTCTGTTTTAGAGAAAGAACTAAAATGTGTATACCTTGGCTCATTTACAAAGGGAAGACAACCTACTAAATGTCAGTGTGTCATATCATAGTGGCTAAATTTAAAATGTTTGATAATCCAAGTGACGATTCTATTCTTTGCTTTTCAAGATACTGCAATGAACCTATAGTTTTTTATGCTACACATCAGGCAATGTCTTAAATCATTTACGGTCTACACTGCATTTACTGCAAGTATGTGCTAACTCTTTTAATAACATGTCTTTCAATTTATCTTTAAGGATAACATTCTGTGGCTTCTGGATATGGAAACAGCGAGTCATGTGTGCATCCATCATGTGCTGTCTTAGATGTTTAAAAGCTTAAGTGTACATTGTCAAATAAGACCTTGACTCCTGCTGTCTCCCATAACCTCCTGTCCTCCCCTCCTCGTGACAATCCCCAACACTTTTCGGCCAAGATGTTATTCACAGATGAATAATGGATGGACTTTCATCTCTCCTGGATTTGGGGTTCACTGCTCTAAGATACTGTAGCTGAGGCAACTGCATTTAACATGAGATGTGGGCTTCTCCTGTAGATCTCGATTGGCTGTCGGCCTGTGTGCTAGTTTAGGCTGTCGATGTCAGATTTCAAATGGTCCTGTTCTGAAATGTTACACTCAAGTACAGGAGGAAGAGATTTATAGTATCTTAGTCTTTTCACTCACTCTGTGTTTTTTCTTCAACCTCAGCAACCACTTTTTTTTTTGCAAGCTTTCATTTCACTTACATGCATCCATTTTTTTACTCCTCTTGAATGATTTTAGTATAAAAGCTCACAGCATTAGTCTTAAAAGACTACATGAAATCAAAATTTACCCTATTTGTTTTCCAACATGTTTTAACTGTCCATGGTTTTATTGCATATTCATTAGTCTGAAGTAAATACATAGTTGTTTCAGTGGTGGAAAAAATTGCTAGTTTTATATACAATAAAATTAGCAATAAAACGCATAAAATAAATATCAAATAATAATACAAACCAGATCAAATAAACAAGATAAATAATAAAACAAATTATGAATTTCCAACTGAATATTCTCTGAAAAATTTTACTTTCTCCCCCAAAATTTCTATAAAATAAAATAAAGTCTGATTTTCATTTAATCAAATCCTAATCAATAAAATAATTTTCTGCTCAACATTATTTCCCAATGATTATTCAGAAATTCCCACTGGTTATTTAAGCACATAACATTTCAACCAACTTATGTTTATCCACCTTATAAATAACCCTAGCATAAAGGTTTTTCATAAACAGGGCAAATTCACTACATTTATAACAAACACAATTAATTTATTCATCACAGAATTTAGGCGTGTTTGTCTCTCCACCAAGAAGGAAGAAAAAACATCCCAGCTAGTTCACAATTAACATCGAGCTCCACATCTGAGAGGCAGCTTGTGAAGAAGTCCATCAATAATGCAGAGCACTGGGGGGTTGGCGCTGTGCTGATTCTGCCAAGCTAGTGGGCCACCTTGAACGTGGCCCCTGCCTGGCCTTGTGTCCTTGGGCCAGCACAACCGGGCAACAGCGCACTCCCAAAGCTGCCCGATCGGAATCTGTGTTAATGAGAGATGTGGCAACTTTACACGTGTGCCGAATAACAACAACAACAACAAGACCTACTACACTTAAAATAACCCACCACATGTCTGTCAAAGCAGCAGGCTAAAACAGGATGAACAAAACTAAAATACACATCTGCAGCACAAGAGCTGGGAGAATGAAAATGCCACTATTATTTATGCCACGGCTTTAATTAATTGGGTTACATAAACCTTGTATTCAAATGTTCTTTTAGGAATTATATGTAGTCCAGATGGTCAGTAAGATGGCTTATTCATACCTGATTAATCAGCAAACAAAAAGCAGAATTAAAGGTAGTCTGATCTTTTTTTTAATACATGTGTATTGAAAATCATTTGTGCATCAAGTGTGCCGAAAAAAAAAAGACTATGAACCAGATGATTTGGTCCATCAAAACGTCTGTGTGAGAACTGTGTCCAGACTCCACAGACTCAAATTGGAAGTAAGAGAATGATGGCGTCCGCTGCTCTTTGATCAGAACGAGCCCCAAACACTAATTACACTGGCTGCTCTCTCAGCAGGCAACAAGCTTTTCACAGCTCCGCATTACAAGAGCCCTACTCCGCTTTAAATGAGCTGTGTGAGCATCATATACAACACACATACATACACTACACTGTCAACAATACCCTGTTTTTTCACTGTTAAATTATATGGTAATGTATAGTATTTCCTTGCAAAAAACATACATTTGACAGAATAATATTTATAGTCAAATGACATATGATATAGAAACTTAAATTTTTTCACCTTATCCACCTTATTTTGCAACACAGAGGTAAGTTATTTTTTGCATGACTTCCTATTCATTAGCTGCTAAAGGTAAATAACTAGAAGAATAACAACGTGCAGTAAACACTATTTGCAAAATAAAGCAACATGGGTATAATTAAGATGATACATTACAATAATATGACAAGAAATGACAGTTTGCAAAATCAAGCAGCATACAGGAACTGTTTTTGTAAAGGTATAATAAATGGAAGCAAATGATACCGGAAGTCTCGAAATTCAAGTTCCAAATGGCAACACTCACCTCACATTAAAAATAAGGTGTCAACCAATTAACAGGTTTTTACTGTAGTATTTTAAGTTTCTGTTCTGTAAAATTCACTAGCATTTTTTTAAAGTATTGAAAGATAAAGTAATTTAAATGCAGCTGTTTTGTTTCTAAAGCTTTGCATGGTGTATGCCACCTCCAAATAAAAGATTCAAGGTCACCCAGTTCCCTTGTTTCTTGCTCTATACAGAGCAGGACTCTATACTAGACGCTTTCTTATGTCCCTGTGATCATTCAAACCAGGAAGATAATTTCACCTCATCTCTCTCGCTCTATTGGATTACTGGAGGTGTGCCCAAGCAGCCAGCCAATCAGAAGCTTAACCTATAATGTAGCAAAAGTTGCACACAATTGCTTTTCTGCCGGTATTGATTCAGCATCATTAAACCTTGAAAGGCTGGAGGATTCAATGTGAATGGGTCCTGAATATGTCAATACAAAGACAGAAACATAAAACAAGATTTCAGATACTAATGCATTAATAGACATCCCAAATGGCTGGATATTTAAAGGATGTTCAACCAGGAAAACTATACACAGACTTAATTTCATCCATATGGAACTGATAGGACTGTGAAATATGATCTTGCTGAAAAGTTTATATGAAAAGTTGCTGAAACTATGTCAGTTTAAAAAAGTAATAAACATTTAATAATGAAAAAACACTATGGATGGTCATGTTGTGTCAGTCATACAGCCTCATAGTTTAAGTACATAGTTCCTAACCAAAATATGCAGCTTAGTGTACTAGACTGACACAGATTTTCAGAACTTTCAATGTGGTCATACACAATAACACTCCATAATAAATAAAATATAATCAAGTATCATTAAATGTAGAAAATTCTCTTCCTACATTATTTTAGGCCATTTTTTACCACCACCTTAATAATTGTATACATGTTGTCTTTAATAGGGCTGCTCCAATCACAATCGGCCGATCGTTATGCGCATCTCGTCAGTAAAGCTGGTTCTCTAATCAGCGGTAAATTCCCTCAGGTGCGTGATTTCACATAGAGCAGCTGTTACTACACGGAGCCATTGTTAACTGAGAAGATGCGCAAATCCACGTTCATCCAGCGATTATTTGCGCATCTCTGATTGGCCATTGCATTCCGCTCAGCGGAAACGTGTGATTGCTCAATGCTGCTGCAAAAAAAAAAAAAAGAAAAAAAAAACAATGCATAAAAAGCAATCGGATGCAGTGTGATTGAATCAAAATGTAATTCCATGAATAGACACTGTTCATTAATTTTCACATTTCATTTTAATTGTGACAGCCATAATCAATTGTTTAAATGTGTGGGGCATTTCTGTTCATTATGGTGGCGTTTATGCCACAAGCCCTCTCTAATTTCCCACCCTGTTTGCTAAGCCCCTGAATTTCATAAGAACAAATTACACTCACTTTTGTCTCTTACTGTAGTTATTGTTTGTAAATCTAAAGTAATGCTAAAATTATTTTACTGTAGCTTGATCTAATATTGTGACTTAATATACACTGGCTGTGAAATAAGTTGCACTGTCTTTTATTTGAGCACTGCTTTTTTATAATGGCAAGACACGGTCAAACACACATCCATCTATCGTGTTTACATAAAAAAAAAAAAACAAGGCAGCACAGTGGAATGGAAAAATGTGTTCTATGTGAACTAGCCCCCAAGGCAGCATAAAGGTTTAATGATCTACAATAAAACAGAGAGAGCTTTAGTGATAAACCAAATACTTAATTACTACAATACAAATTTCTCACTATAAATGATGGTAAAAGTACATTACGCATAAACTGACCTTAACTTTCATATGCCATTTTTATTGTTTTAGCTTGAATGTGACATTCGAATGAACTGGACCATATCATAGACAGTGAAGGATACATATTTTCTATAGTATAGATTCGGATGTGCCATTTTGCCTTCCTCACTCTGTATGCTGCCTATGGAGGAAGCCTCAATCTCATATTTTAATTTTTATATTACTATTTGTTGTTATTTATAGAATTTATTTTATTTTATGTTTGTTTTTTCTTTTCTATTTGTGGTGCTGCTGTGCCATATTAAATTTCTGCTATGAAGATCAATAAAAATGCATCTACATCCACATCTCACTTGGTTTGGCCATACCAAAAGCAAGCAAAAAAGAAAGCTAGCACTCATTTTTCCTTCACTGCGGTCTTTAATTAACACTACTTGGCTGAGACAAAAGGCCCGCAGTGCAGGTTAAAAACCACATGAGACTCCAAAACCATAAAAGTCTTAGAAAGCGCTCACGAAGGCTATTTGAATACACTCATCTCAATTAAAGCTAAACTGATGAGTTTTAAACTGGCAAGCTAAACTGAGAGACTGGACTACAATGTTATGAATCACGTTGTGGTGGGAGTCAGATGACCTTTAAGTAACCATGGGCAAACCATTCCTGTCCCTTACAAAAAATATGAAATAATTGTGTCCTGGCAAACCCCTCTGGCTCAAGCTCATATTAACACATGCTAATGAGCTTTGCTTGCCACAAATCTGCTCACAGTTGATTGTGTTAGCATACTGCTAAGCTAATGAACCATTTCTCAAATAAACCAAAGATTCAAATAAAAAAACTTTATTCAATAATTTTATATTCAAACAAAACATTTTTATCAATGCTTTTTGTATAGCACTGAACTTGCATTACATTCCGAGATTGCTTTCTTTGTGGTTACCTTTTAAGTGCATTGAAAAGCTGTTTGTGTAGTTAGCATACTAGGTTTGATACAATAAGTTTGGCACAAAAAATGGGTCTTGCATAAGGGTCTACAGCAAGTTTACAGTGATCTTTCATCCTCTGTCTTTCAAAGCATTTATTAAAACACTCACGTACCTCAGTCCCATTAGGGACCTCAATTGCTTATTTCCGTAGCTGAACACGTTAGCATATTGAGCCGATCTGTGTTCCTGACAGTGTATGGGAATGCTGACACTTTGAACTGCCCCTCTCTCAATATTGAGCTTTCAATATGACTATATCAGATCAGACCAGAGAGAGAGAGGGCCGTAATAACCCATTAAATTGCCTCCCTGGGGCACCAGTGAGTTCACAGAATATCAAAACTCTTGTACTCTGCAGACTGTGTAGGAAAAGGGTTCCTCATAAATCTAGCTGTGGTAATTAGGGTTTCATGGGAGGTTTATTTAATAAAATCATCACTTGATCTCAACAGACTCTGACACTGCAAACCTATATCTGAAAAACTACTGCGTTAAGCCTCACAAATCACGTTAAGAGTTTTGATAGACAAGAAACTTAATAGAAAAGCCACATGACAGGTGCTTCAATAAGTCTGCCTATTCCTCTTCTCTATTTTCCATCAATCCACTTTCCCTGCAGAGGGACATCAAAGCGGTTTTGAAGAGAAGAAAAGACCGCACCACAGCTGTAGAGATACTGGAAACTGTGTGGGGCTTCAACTGAATGCTGGGAAAGCGAGAAAGCCATTGATCTTTATGGATTAATTCTTATCTTCTGGATTTAGACACTGGCATTGATTATAATACCATATACTGGCAACATTATCATTAAGATTTTAACTAGCTTAATCCTGTGGTTACATGATATCACAACTTGGATCATCCGGTTGTATTTAAAAAGTAAAAGGCATCCATAGGTATTCTGATCCTCAGGTAATACTGGAGTTCTTCTTTAAAAGAGTAGTTCACTTTCAGAATGAGTTTTTTGTCATCATTTACTCACCCTACACTTGTTCCAAACATGTATGAGTTGTTAGTATCCAAACAGTTGATGGGCAGCACTGACTTCCATAGTAGAAAAAAAAAAAAATACTATGGAAGTCAATGTTGCCCATCATCTGTTCAATGAAGAAAGAAACTCATAAAGGTTTGGAACAAGTGGAGGGTGAGTAAATAAATGACAGAATTTTTAATTTTCAAGTACAAGTCTACAGTTTTGTCTAGAGATGCACTTACTGAAAATTACTTGCAGATAAATTTCTGATAGTGAAATTCTTAAAAATTAATAAGTGAATAAATGTAAAATAAAACAGTCAGTCATTTTAAATGCTACAAGTGAATTAAAGCATTAAAAACATCATAATGTACAGTATGAAAATATATATTCATTTTTAATTATGATAAAGACTACATTTAACAGTGATATTAAATTACGAGTGCAGATTTTAATACAAAATAAAATCTACGATATTGGCCTATAACCAATATGGTTCAGATATATTGCAGTCCTAATTATTTACCCATTTAATAATCTTCCTCCTGGCAAAAATAAAAAAGGTCTGATTGCTTTCAAAAGTAATACACACTTTCTACAATAAGCTGCGTTTAAATATGTGGGATGAATTAAAAGCCTAAATATAAGCTTCTGGCAATAGAAAACACAACTAATATATTAACAATCCATGTGTTTGTTACAAGCAACCTGTGGATTAAAGTAATGTTACTACATATCTATATAAAGTGTATTTGTATGCCAGCAAGAAAAACCCAATTAAAATGCAGCTCAGGCTTTTCCTCTTTTCCACCAAAAACGTTAACACAATAAATCTGTTATTCTGACAAACAGACATGCCAACTTTGCTTTCATTTCCCACCTCAATGAAACCCTGAATTCCAAAAACAAGGTCAAAGTGGCCTGCCAGAAACACAAACAATGTCTGACAGAGACATACAGAAGCACTGACTGGAAAGAACACCTCTTCTATAGTTTGGCAGGTCTTTATAAACACACACACATAGACACACACACACAATCTCCTGAGGGCTGTTAGTTGTTCGTTCTCTGAGAGATGGATGCCAAACTGTGTGGACCTTCTTCAGGTGTCTGGCACTGTTTTGAATGATTTGCTCAGTCTTGTTTCTGGCAAAACATATGCACAACTGCTCTGTCTGATAGGACACTTTAAACTATAATTCATTCTCGCATCATATCATTTCATATCATGGCAAAGCATGTTGTGTCATGCTTTGTCATGAAGCTTAATGCTACATGAAACACTGATTAGAGGAATGAATTCATTAAATACTTCATCACTGAAGTCTCCAACCAAAATTCACCTTGAAACATCTGCCAAGGAAATCAGCATCAAATGCTGCATCACTTTGAGACTCAATGACTTGAAACCCAAGAACTCTGTTTACTTCATTGCGACAGTCACTCAGATAAACCATTTCCACGTCACACACTGTCACCCTCACACCTCGGCGGACATCTGACGTCCTGTATTAATTATAGCTATGCGGAGCTGCCCCACTGTCTTGTGAGAGATGTGGCAGTGCTGAAATTTCCTCTATTTATAGTAGGAGTTCATTCAAGGGTGGTGGAAACGAGTACAGAATGGAAAAAGGTTTTGGTCAGTTGCGTGCTCAGAAGGGAGTTTCCTTACCTTCTATGGATGGGGCCTGGTCCTGGGCCGCATACAGCATCTCCTTGAAAGCCTGTGTCAGAAAAATAGATACGGTAATGATGAGATCACAGTCTTATGTTGCAGGTCAATAGGGCAATGATGACAGAAGTCTTACATAGCCTATTAAGGCAACTTGTCATGGCAAAGAGAGTTGACTTTTCAGGATAAGTAGGCTAATTGAGATTACATCAAACATTGATATAGCATGTTATAAGAGCATTGTTGTTTCTTTAACCAAGAATATTAAACTCTGTGTGAAATGTGTAATCAGTTCCATAGGAATGCTCTTAGTAT
The DNA here is from genome assembly GCF_963082965.1 of Carassius carassius. Lineage (NCBI taxonomy): Eukaryota > Metazoa > Chordata > Actinopteri > Cypriniformes > Cyprinidae > Carassius > Carassius carassius. The sequence goes on along the minus strand of NC_081788.1, from coordinate 23,595,414 downwards.
GCCATTAACCTTGCAGATAATGAAAATCACTGGACAATTATGCACGGTTTGTTTCCAGATACTTCAGGTTGTGAAACATATAACTTTATCCTAAAAGTTTTTGATAGATTCTATATCTGTAGTGCTGCCTCAGTAATTTAACTGCATTTGATCTCCGTAATTGGTTTAGTTTCATTCATTCAAGAGCAAAACTGATTTCTTTAACTTACGGAGGCTCTGAAGATAATTCATAAATATAAAAAAGCTGATATGCTTTAAAACATGTCAGAATATCTGATTTTTTAAAAAAAGTGCAGTTATTGCAACATAAAGGACAATTAAATAAATTTTTACCTAACCTGAAATTATTTCCATATTTATTATATTAATAGTTATATTAAAGTTATAAATTATACATGTAAAAATAATAAAATAACCAATATATTAATATATATCTATATCATTTAATATGTTGAAATGAGTGTAAAATACATATTTACATTAATAAAACCAGTTAATTTAGCCTATCAAGCAAATTTTCATTTACCTGACAAAACACTTTTACAATGAAGGATAAGTTACAGACTCACTTCTTCATATAATAAATAAGATCTGTTGGATGTAGTCAACGTAAACATTTAGTACGCAGGGGATGAAACATTATCTGGCAATTTACTTCACAAGCTGCTGTCAGTGCAGAAAACGGCTCAGTCAATATATAGCATAGATTGAAATGCATATCTAGACGCAACAAAAGGCAAATCACAATCAAGAACATTTATTTGCTAAGCAGACATCCGTCTTTCAAGCTGAACACCAACCAAAGCCAACTTATGTGGGGTTGTACAGATGCTGTGAACACTTCTTTTTACTATAAAAGAATCTCACAGTCAAGGTCAAAGCCTGGCCAATGAGTCAACCAATGAAATGAGAGAATCGTCAAGATGGCTGCACTGCCATGACAATGATGCTGATGACACAAGATGTCATGAAGGCTAGATGTGCTCTACAGAGTATTCAAGTTATGCAACCAATAACTGTAACCAGGATACATTTGCATTATACGTCTGCCCACCCTCCAGAAATAAGTGTGCATGCATCGCTGTGAGATTCGGGCAGATCTTTGCATCCAGCGAGCCTGGCAGCAGATGTCTTCCCAGTGGGAGAGAGAGTGCAAGTCCCTGTGAGTATATGTGTTTGTGTGTGTACGTGTGTGTCAGTGCATGTGTGAACGAACAGCAGGTCTGTGAAGTCAGCCTGCAAGATCCATACATCCCAGCCAGTAAGCAGACCTGCTGCTTTGAAGAAATATCCTGTATGCATGCTCAATGCAAGCCATATATATATGTTTTTATTTTTGATAAGGCAAGTATAGAACTATTGCTCAAGGTTAGGTTTAGTGATTTATTCTAAATCATTTAGGTTTAAAAATTTGGCACACACATGAATTATACATAATATGATAGGATTAACATTTTCCAACAGAGAACGATAAAATAGGTGCAAATTAATCTCACAGATGTACATTAAAGGAAGGATCCAAGTCATCACTCAATCAGTTAGCCAGTTTATCAACTGACAGACTAAACATGTCATCAGCCTTCTTTCACCCTTCTATTATTGCAATCTTCTATCCACCTTTGCATGTAAATCACTCAATATGTCATAATATTTTCAAGGTCATCCTCTTTGAAGATGTTATGTACAGTAACAATCCACATGTTGCATTGTTCAAATTTTTAAGGAAAGGATAAGGAAATGTATCACTTTCTTAAAAAGTTCATTTTTTATTAGGTTCCTAAAACAGGTTATGGAGTTTTATTGCATAGAGCCTGTGGAGCTGCTTCCTATTGACTTTCTATGGCACTGTCAGCCACAGGCGGCAAAGCAATAGATGAGCAGAGACGAGTCCATCTAGTAATCATGGCTTAACTGCTCACAGAGGGATTTCAATGACCAAGCATTAATAAATTCTGCTTTTCTTTGAGACACACTCTATAAGACAGAGCTGCAATGTATCATTTTATATTGAATGTAGCTGAAAATAGATGTTTGTCATCATCTTGCCCAGAGAAAATCAGAGCCTAGACTCCCATTTCTGCACAATCTAACATCACATCTAAAGAATAGAGCCAGATAGTTCATTGATAAGGCAGTACAGTGCTGGAAAGGATATTGCTAATCATATATCTGTGTCATGTCAACGGTGTAAATACAGCTTGAAGATCCATACAACACTCTTTGGTAGTGTCTATGGCAGGTTAGTCGTTAGGAATTTTTCCATGCGGCTAGTAACTGAGGTTTGACAATGAAAGTCCACCCGAAGACAACATTAATCAATCAATCTTAGATGCAACAGTGGCAGCATTCACTAAAGCACCTGAGAGTATCTGCAACAGATGCATATATTTTTGATTAAATGGTCAAAGACTATTCAATCTGCCAAACTATAAGAACAAAAAATGACTAGAATGATTCTTAACAGACAATCACTGCAATTTTCATGGACAAATGTGTTTTGTTTCAGACAGTTATTTTCTGTCTGGGTTCTGCGTCTGATTACAGATTCACTGCTCCAGACAAAGGATTTCTCCTCCTTTGCGCCAAGACGGATGCTGAAGCCTTGACCATCCACAATCACACAACAAATATCACTGATTTATTGTCTAAGGGTGCAGTCAATAATTCCACAGCATAGAAACAATAAATAAACCAACATCAGATTAAAATCTTGCTTGAAATTATTCACTACTCAACAGTTTAAATGACCAGTACAACATTTTTCCATCCAGATGTCAACAAAAGCAGCATAAGATAAAAAAATGATTACACGACACTTATTAATAATAATAATAATTTCTTAACAAGTAATTCTAAAAATGTAATTAATGTTTTTTCCTAATTATGTTTTATTTTAACTGGAATTAGATTATACTGAAGCAGAAGCTAGATATTGGGGCATGATATATTTAGTGATGGAGCATGAATCTCTTTGTTCATAATTCATAAAACTAATGCTGGTTGAATACATGGACTGCAGCTGTGTTAAACCTTTCATAAATTAAGAAAAGGAGGTAAACCTACCTTATATAGAGGAAATGATGTATAAATACCTTTCATGATTTTTTTTAATGCTATATTATATATTTAATAAGAGTACAACAATCATAAATTATCATTATTGTACATATAATATGCTGTTGTATCAAGCTACATTAAAAAAATTATATTATATATATATATATATATATATATATATATTATTTGCAGAAATACATTAAACTCCCACACTCAGCAAATGAATTGCCGCAGACATTAAGTGGGCGAGCAAACTAATTAAATCAAATGACCTTTCTGGCTTAATCCCAAAAAAATTAAAAATAAAAACTTAAAGAATTTAGGTTCACTTAATACAACTTCACAATTCTGTTTAAAACAGAATATATAACATAGATATTTTTAAGGCAATTTCTCCTTCTTTGTCCCAAATATGCAGGCAGGTGTTTGACAATGCTCCAGATGCACCGATTTCTGAGTGTCAAGAAACCAGAATAAAATCGCTATGAACTGAAATTTAAAAAAGGAAAATACCAAAAAATAGATTCAAATATAAATAAAAATGCATGGATGTAAAAGCTGCCAAAGGTTCTCTCATTAATATCAAAGAACATAAAGAGACAAATTATGTATGTGATGCATACTACTGTATATTATGCAGTAGGCTATCTTATAGTGTACTTCAATGGACCAACAAACAAAGTGTTTATTTTTCAGACACCTTATTGTTTTAACTTAGGTCACGTATCTATCTATCTGTCTATCTATCTATCTATCTATTGAGAGAGAATTTAACTTAAGCCTGTAAAAAATCTTTCATAGCTTCAACAATATTCACAATTACAAACTGTTCAAATCAAATAGCCCGCTGAAGTTTTGCTCATATTGCTACATCCGAGTTGCTTCACAATCTCTGCGAACTATAGGGACTACATGCAGCATGCAAAATTCCTGAATAAATCTTACCTCGTACTGAATATATTGTTTCCTCCATTCTGGAGTAATATGGGCAGACAGGTGCTCCGCAAACTTCATCCTGGCGGAGCAGATATCCACAGTCGGTCTATGATAATATCCTCTGGTCGGGCAGCGTCTTCTTTCGGTGCTTTTGTTATTTCTGTCACTAAGTTACAGAGCCGCTTGCGTCGCGTCGCGTTGCGCTCCGTCTAAATCCTGGCCGGTGTATCACAGTTCATTATTCCTCGGTCCCACATATTACCCCGTTCAAAGTGTAACCCGCAAGACAAGAGGACTAAAAGTTCCCTCCTTCTACTTCTCGAAACAGGTGCCTAAATGACAGCACTACTGCCCCGGTGCGCGCGTCTCTGGAAGGGACTTTCTCTCTCCGGACTCGAGACGTTTGTGAAGTAGCTGCTGTCCGCCATCAGCGCGCACTGAGCGAACGACGTGTGTGCGTCACAGAGCGCCGTGAGGTGCGTTTAGAAATAACTGTGTGATAAAAAAAAAAAAAAACAAAGAAAGAAATAACTGTGTGATTAATCTTATCATGCTGTTTGTCTTAATAATAATTAAATTATTTTAATTATTCAATTAATTGAAAGGGTGTAAAACAATAATTGTTCTATAAGTATAATCCTGTATATAATTTGTACTGTATTTATATATATAAACTAGCCATTTAAAGCAGTCCACCTGAGCCCTTTACTCTTGTTTATGTTAAATCTGCTTACTTAATATTGCTTGCTGACTCAAAGCTATTGAGACTTAATTTATGCTCCTTAAAAGGCCTGCATTCCCACTTTATGTTTTATTTTAGAACACTATGGTGGCACTTGCAGCTTCTGGGTAACAGGGAGGTGTAAATAAAACATTTTGGACCTACGTTCCAACCAGAAATGTGCAAGGAAATGTAAGGGAAAATCAAGTTGAATCACTCTGAGAAAATTATACATTTCATATTTAATAAAATCTGATCAATTTAGTCAGAAATAGGGGGGATAAGAAAAGGGCATTGCACGCATTGAACAGAAATTAGATGGAAAGAAATATCAAGATTCGCTCAGGAAAATGTGATTTGTATGCCATCTTGTGGACAATGCGTGCATTGCAATAATCCGCGCATAAATCCCTGTAAGTGTTCAATTAAATTCAATAGTTGCAAACCATCCATAATGTAAATTCTTTCAAAGTTTTCAATTATTTGAAACTGCAATGTCCAATAATTGATAGAATGGTGTAATATAGCATAGTAAAATAGATTTAAGATAGATTTATTAGATAATGGGGCAGCTTCCCAGACAGAATTTAAATTAAGTTTTGGAGTAGACTTAATCTAGAATAGTTAATCATGGCTTTAAAATGTCTTTCTGAAACATAGATTAAATACAGATGACTAACTCCTGGACTATGGAGTCCTGAACTAAAATAAACTAGATTAATTTAAAACCAATCTGAATGAACATGACAGAGGTTTCCAATAAAACATGGAATGAGGCAAGTAAAGCTTAAAATGGCATGGAAGCAAATCTAAGAAAAACAAATGCAGAAGAATAATTGGTCAGAATTATTGGCACCCAAGTAAATATGATTAAAAAAAATATTGTAAAACAAATAAACCTGTATTGTTTATACATTTAATATTTCAAAAAAAGTATTCTAATACACATTGGCCACAATTATTTGTACCCCTAGATATTATGACTAAATTTTCTAAAGATCTATAATTCCATTCATATTTTAAGTTTTTAGCACACCAAGGTGATTGACATGAAATTGTCCAGCAATGACCTACTGTTTCACAGAAGTATAAATGAGAAACACAAAGGCCAAATTCCATATCCACCGTTAGGACAATAATTAAGGAGTTCCAGTCAACAGGATATGATACAAATCTACCTACAGTATATTGTCTAATGTGTGTCTTAATGCAACGTGAAGAGTATACTTTGAGTGGTTAAAGACTCAAACGTGACGTGATGCAGTGAGTCTTGGGGTCAGAAAGCCTTAAAAAATTAATAAATAAAAACTACATCACGGATGTAGGCATGCTGGATTATTAGCTTCTGTTTTAAATCCTGACTGATGTCGATATATTCTTGCTTTGTGACATGCTGCTCCATCATGCTGGATAATGCACCAAACATCACCAGATTGCTCACGGATCATTGGAAGAAGTCGCTCTTGCAGGACGTTTTGATACCATTCTTTATTTATGGCATTGTTTTGGGGCTGAATTATGAGAGCCCACTCTCTTGGTTGAAAAGCAACCCCACACATGGATGGTCTCAGATTGGCACGTCACAGGACTCATAGTAGCATTCACCCATAACATCCATGTGCTCCTCTCCTGCTGCCATTCCTGAGCAAGCTCTGCACTGCTGGTGACACGATTCAGTAGCTGGAGGTTATTCAGGAGGAGACTTCACTGCAGCTGAACCGCACTCCTTAAAGTTCTTGATGATCCGGTAAATGGTTCTTTCAGGTGCAATATTCTTTGTATCAATTTCCTTGCATGTGAAGCCATTTTGATGCAAAGCAATGATGGCTGCACGTGTTTCTTTAGAGGTAATCATTGCTAACAAGAACCCAATGATTGGAAGCACTTCCTCCCTCCTTTTACAGCAATCAGTCTGCTCTTACAATCAAATTAGTATGATAGTGATTTTACCTGACTAGAAATGGTTAGTGCAGTCTTTCACACTTTTACATGGTTAGTGTTACCTTGTCTAAATAATGTTGCAAAGAGTATTTAATAGAAGGGTGCCATTAATTGTAGCCAGAGTGTTTTAGAGAAAAACATTTATATCATAACGAGATTTCCCTTCCCTACCATTTTACTTCAATGAAAGTTGGGGTGGGGGGCTGTTAATAAAAATTAAGTGCAGATATTTATTTCCACATGCTTCTTTGTTCATGTTTACCAAGGGAGCCAATATTTTTGATATATAAAGAATGAAAACATAATGTTAATCTGAAGTTAAACCTGCCTCCTGGTAGGTCTAATTTTATCCTGAATTTAGTCCTGAAGTAGCTCTGGGGTGCGTTTCCCAAAACCATGGTTGCTAACCTGTTAGGAACTTAGTTGGTTGGCAATGGGGAATTGCATTGCAACCAACAAAGTTGCTAACTTAGTTAGCAACTATGGTTTTGGGAAACGCAACCCTGGTCTTCCTTCAGAAAATCAGCCTATTCAATTCTGGACTAGACTAACTATTTAAAACCATGACAGAGAGAGCAGATTTCTGTTCATCTGGTTTAAACGGCTATTTTAGTTTAGGACTAGGCTTAATCTTTGTCCAGGAAACCACCCCCAAATACATCCAAAAGTTCTAGCATGGTCGCAGTAATTTCACATTTCATGCCTCTCCTGAAGAACTGGTAGGACCACTGATCTATGATCATTATAAGATCTGTTCTCTTTTATAGATCAGTGTGTAGGACCTACAAACCGTTGGAACTTTTACAAGCGGTCGAGGGGCGCGCTCGTGCCTTTTACTTGATGTACTATTCACGGACCAATTGTCAAAACAGATCCGACTGGATCTGATTACGGATGTTTATCTTGATCATACTACATTGCTTCAACGTAGTGGTTAACAATGACTAGGCTACATGTTTTAAAATGTATTACTGTAAGAAAGTACACACTGACCTAACAGACATCAATTTATAAAACAAGATTATTTAGAATTATAATTTCACAACTCTCAAAATGTTACTTTTGTCTTTACAGGTCTTTCTTTTTACTATCCTGATTGCAGTTTAATTTATAATTACTGTAACTGTCCTGTTACAACTGTATTTTTTTCTAACTAGTTTTCTAACTAGAAAAACTGTCTTGATTGAATGTGTAAACGATAAAATGTGTAAACTCAGACTTTTATGCAGGTACCCGAACCCGTGCAGGACTCTATATGGCATAATGTATTAGGATACGTTAAGTTCAATTAAAAGACCAAATTCGATATATAGTTATTATTTAATGTACTACAAGGCAAGCAGATGGCTATGAACACAATGCGAACGCTTAATGTGGCCTTATAACAGACTAAGATGATAAAGACAATTCAGTAGGTCTAGCCTATATGTCCTGATGTTGACTCGTATATACAGACCAGCAAATATGAACGTGCATTATGAAACGCATTAAGTGATTTTAAAAGGATCAGCTCCGTACAGGCACGCAGACGAGTACAGAACGCAGTGCGTTAAATTGTACATTAAACGTTTTCCTCCTATAGAAAATCATTATAAATAAAACACATAATGTAGCTTAATGGACAAAGACAGTGATATAAACGAGTTATAGACAGTTTATTCTATATGGAAAAATGCTTAACGCGAAACTTTGCGCGTTGCGTTTATTTACCACCACAGCTTCTTGTCTCCATTAGCAACAAGCACGATTTGTGTCGATTGCAAGTGTCGCAGGTAGCAGAGAGTGCAAGTAGCGATTGCAAGTGACATTGTAATTTAGTTTATTTTGTTCTTGTCTTCGCCACCTGGCTACTGTTATTAAATGTTTGGGAAATTCAAACAAAAAGTAAAAAAAATTCAATCAAATAAAAAATAAAGACTGCAAGTGCTGTCACTAGCGGAAGTGCAAGTGTCTGAGAGTGCAAGTCTGAGAATGCAAGTCTGAGAGTGCAAGTGCAAGTCTGCAGCCAGACCCTTTTGGCCTTGGGAGAACAACATTCATACACTTTACAATAAGGTTCATTTATTAAACATTAGTGTATTAACTAACATGAACTAACAATGAGTAAGAAATAAATTTGTTACATTATTTATTAATCTTTGTTAATGTGAGTTAATAGAAATAAAGCGGTTCATTTTTTGTTCATGTTAGTTCAGTGAATTAACTAATATTAACAAGATTTTAATAAAGTATTATTAAATGTGGAAATTAACATGAACAAAGATGAACAATTGCTGTATAAGTGCTGTTCATTATTAGTTAATGTTAATTAATGTAGTTAACTAATGAACCTTATTTTAAAGTGTTAGCAATTTGTTTATTACGGTTAAGGTGTACAGTCAGACACATAAGCATTATTTTAATAAGAGATAAGATAGATATAATTAATAATAAAAAAATATAGTGCCTATGTGAAGCAAATAAACAACTAATTTAAATGATTGCATTCTTCAATAGGCTACTGTAGAATTAACAATAGACTATATAAAATAGATTAACTTACCAATAATAATAAAAAAAATGTGTGTTTTACATGAATTTAGAAATGTTTGTAGGTCAGTTATTTATTATGTGGCTTCACTGTTTGGATGGTGTTACTGTCTGCAAACAATGACAAATATTTTATCCAAAATCTGTGTTCACGCCACCTTATACAATTACTAAAGTTCATTTGCAATTAATATTTTTATGAAAACATGTTTTAAGTTGTGATTTACCACCACTGGCACGTCATCGGACCTGTGGTCATCGTGGTCACGAGGGGTGTAAAATGATACTGTAAAATCATAATAGATGAATTCTGGAGTATAAAACATCAGACACTGGAACCAGTTATTTGGGCATATGACTGTAATTATTATAAAGTAAACATTGCATACATTAGTTGAGACGTGGTGCTTATGTGGTTGAATTGACGCATGTTTACTGTACGTCCAGTCTGCAGCATGTCCCCGATTTATTACCTTTTACTCTCTTCATGAAATTTTGTCACTCTCTACTATGTGTGTAATTCAAGAATTTATATATATATATATATATATATATATATATATATATATATATATATATATATATATATATTTACATGTAAGTAATTTATAAAGATGAACTCCACCTATGAATAAAACTAAATGATTGGAGTCCAAAATACTTGACATTATTTGAGCATTCATTAAATTAACCAAAAACATATGAATAAACATATGTTTGACAGTTCAAAGTTGGAAAGTGCAATACACAAAAACCTGGTTTCTTCGATTTTGAGGGTCAGAGAAAATGTCAAGTGTCTTAACAAGCCATGCATTTCTTGATAAATCTTGAATTTTGATTTGGGCTCATTGCATTGTTGACGGTGACATTTGATGTCTTTGAACTCTAGTCAGTTTGTGATTTGTACTATGTATTTTGTTGGCTCTTATTTGTACTATGTATTTTGTTGGGGTTGGTGTTGGGGGCATATTTTCAGAGTCTTTAAAGTCCAACAGAGTGCTTCTTGTTCGCAGGTCAGCATGGAAACAGCTGGGGGACATGAGTGCGGAGCAGGCCATGCAGGAGTATGTGTCCTGTGTACATGCGCTGGATCCAGAAGGCAGCCAGAAGGTAAAAATTAAACCTACTGTAGGGGCCATTGCATGAGAGGATGGAAAACAAGATTCTTATTACTCTTTTACAATTAAATAGTTTGATGTACTGATGTTTTGATATTCTTAAATCCACAAGTTCTAGTCCATCCAGACAAGTTATGGAAAATTTCTGCATTGTGCTTTTTTGAGAGATTAACTTTTTTTGCTCTCCGATGAAGCATAATAAGTGTGTTTTTCATACAATTAAACTTTACTTATTTAAGTGGATCTGCCTTTTGGTAAAACTGTAGGCACTCTACTCTAATGTTACTAGATAACATGTCCAGAAGAGGGCAGTCTCTGATTGTGCAGTTGTCCTGTTTGTGCATCCTTCCCAAATAGGTAGTAGAAAAATATCTCATTGTTTTTATTGAGTTGCTACATTTCTGTGTCTTTTCTATTGGAGTTGTAGATGATTCAATGAACATTATATAATTCCTCTGAAATTATTATGCAATCATGTTTAAGTGAAACGTTTTTGCTACTATCCACTCCTGTTGATTGGTTCATATCTGCATATGCTCTGTTGAGTCATGTTGCTTATGTTGTTGCAGGTTTAAATCCAGTTTGCAATGTGTCCCCAATTTATGACTCTTTTCTCTCTCCAGTAATCTCTAATTTCCTTTACTCTTTTTCTTTCTCTTTAGCTTTTTTTATTCTCTTCATATCTATTTTCCTTATGCCTTATTGCTTTTTAATAATCCCCATGTCAGAGCAGACACATCCCCTTTACTGATACTACTGCAGGTAACCCATTCTGACTGCCATCCAGAAGGGCACAAAAGCACATAAACAAATTCCCCACCTTACAATGAACTGATTGAACTGATTGTGTTAGCGTGTTAAAAGAGGGCAGGAAGCTTCATTACGAGATACAGAGAGAGCCGGGGAGGGAGGAGAGACAAGAGCTTATTCATGACCTCTTGTGCACTTCAAATGAATTGTATGTGTTTTGTACAAATAATGCATTTTCATGAAAAGAATAAAAGAGAGAGAAAAAAAAAAATTAAATTGCTGTATAATAGAGCTGGGTGGCTCCACAATGCAATATTAATCCATTCTTCAGTGAGTTTCACCAGTGCTCCTTTGTGTGCTTTTTCTTTCTGTTGCCAAATAATGTTCTGACTGAAAAAGGATGAAAAGTAAATATAACGACGTCAAAAATACAAAACCTGTCTAGCAAAAGATTAGTAACATGTGCAGGATCCCGCCAGTTTTCTGTCATGTTTGAGCTTGATGGAGGTGTATTCTACCTTTCTCTTGTAACCTAAACTGCTTCTGAGAGTGACTCCTTTGGGTTATTTTGTTTTCATATACTTGTCCTGTTTGTTTGCCAGGTGCTTTTTAGATGTTTAAAGAAATGGTTAGTGCAAAATTAGAAATTTGCTGAAAATGTACTCACCCTCAGGCCATCCAGGATGTAGATGAGTTTGTTTTTCGGAATAGGTTTGGAGAATTTTAACATTACATCACTTGCTTATCAATGGATCCAAATGGATCAAAACAGCTGAGACAGCATCACTACATGACTCCAGGTCATCAGTTAATGGCTTGTGACGTGAAAAGCTGTGGTTGTTATAAACAAATCAAAATAAATGTCATTAAAGGTATAGTTCACCCAAAAATCAATTACCTCTTGATTTACTCGCCTCGCCCTCAGGCCATCCTAGGTGTATATGACTTTCTTCTTTTAGACGAGAACAATCAGAGTTATATTAATGGCAGTGAATAGGTGATATTCAATAGTCCAATAGAAGTCCAATAAACTCCAAGCAAGTCATGTACACCTAGGATGGCTTGAGGGTAAGTAAATTATAGGGTTATTATCATTTTAAGATGTTTTTTATCTTTAATACGTTGCTTCTGTTTAAAATCGTTTTATATCCACAATATTGCTTTCTCTAGTGAAAAAGATATTCGCCTTAATGATAGTTTTGTTTCTTACAAACACGCAGTTTTTCACTTCACAAGATGTTAATTGATGGACTGGAGTTGAGGTGGATTACTTGTGGATTATTGTGATGTTTTTATCATCTGTTTGGACTCTTATTCTGACAGCACCCATTCACTACAGAGGATCCGTTGGAGAGCAAGTGATATAATGATACATTTCTCAAAATCTGTTCCGATGAAGAAACAAACTCATCTACATCTTGGATGGCCTGAGTCTATTTCTAACAAATAATCATTTTTGTACAAACTATTCGTTTAAGACCTTTAAATGGATCTTCATATGTGAGCATTATAAAAAGTTTCTTTTTTCTTCTTGGTGCCAGACATAATACTTTGTGTCTTTCTTTTAGTCATCATAGCGAAGGGGGGGAGAGAAGCGAACTGGATTTGGCGGGCCAGTAGTTAGTTCTCTAAACTAAGAGGAAAAGATAAGGTAATAAATCCTGCTTATGTATATGAGTATTTTATCATAATTTCCTTCAGTTTTTTTATTTGATCCAGTGATCACTCTTGCACCAGTGAGACATAAATCATTTTCTTGCTCATGGAACACACAGATACCAGACACCCCATTGCTTCTTCTATTTAACAAGACAAATTAAGGGCTGCGTTCATGAGGTTTTACCTCTTAAATTAACAATATTAGTATGCAAGCATGGGGGGTGAAGAGGCCTCAGAAATCTGTGCAGTTTAATTACTTTTTATATAGATGATAAGAATGTAAAATGGATCCAGGCATGGATGGATGAAAGAACTATATGGAAGTATCAGTGCAACAGGGGTTCATTCCCCAAGTTGACGTGTCCCAGGAGAATGTGAGTCGTTCATTGGGGACAGAAAACCAAAGCAATTAACATCCCGTTCCCCCTCCTCTCCTCCCGTTTGTTTCTCGCTGAGCGGCCCATTTCGGGCGTGACCCAATCAGACTGCCATGCAGACTGCTTCGCTGCTTTCTAATTTCTAAGCTCGGTGATTGAGAGGCCTCCTACATATTCAAACCTCTCGTTAGCATTTGATTAGAGAGTTATAATGACTTCTGCATTACCCGATTGCTACACCAGACGACCTGTAACTCCAAGGCCATTTCTTGTTTGTTTTTTTGCTTAAACTCACTTGGACAACATGCTACTGGCTAAGTTGCATAATACTGCACTTCTGCAGGACTTGCGAATAAGGAAGCTTTCTCCTCCAAAGAATGGATAATAGATGAGTTGTTCTGTAATGATGCCTTGGAGAGAGATGAATCAGATTGATCTGATCTGATTGATGGAAGCAGAGGTGTCAGTTTCTGTCACGTACGGGAACACAGGAGACAGAAGATCCAAGTGCAGTGAGAGTTTAATAGGGTTATCCAAAATCAGAGTCAAAACAAGCCGGGGTCGTAATCAAACATCAGTCCAAAACAGAAACAAACAAACAAACAACCAAGAACAGGAACAGGAACTCGAAGACTAGGAACGCGAGGACACTAGGTGACGGAAAGTAAGGACTACATGCAGACAAACAGAAAGGGACTGGTAAATATAGGGAGGATAATGACTAACAAGTGAAGACACCTGAGTGCAATTAACTGGAGTGCAATTACTGTGATGAAGGGACAAGGCTAGTGGGAATTGTAGTGCCTACGGTGAAGTTCTTATGAGGAAGTGAGACCACTAGTGGACACCCAGGGAAACAGAGACCAGACAGCGTGTCATTACCCCCTCCTCCACGGAGCAGCTACCAGATGCTCTACCCGAACCCAAGAAGAGACCAAGGAATACAGAGACCAGGAGGGAGGTGGAGCAGCGGAGGACCAGGGGGAGGGATGGAGGGCCAGGTAATAGAGGGTAACAGAGACAGTGCCAAAAAAAACAAAAACACACCAACAACAAAACACAAGTCCAGGGGAGAACAGAAAGTTCAGTGGCCCAGGCCACGAACCGACAGGTCAGGAATCCAGGGTGGAGCAAGGTGGAATTGGAGCCATGCGGTTGAGTCAGAAACCCACCAGGGCAGTGCAGAAGACCACCAGGGCGGCGCAGAAGACCACCACATCCGTGCGGTCGAGACAGAAGCCCACCAGGGCGGCACCGAGGACCACCAGATCCGTGCGGTCGAGACAGAAGCCCACTAGGGCGGCGCAGAAGACCACCACAACCGTGCGGTTGAGACAGAAGCCCACCAGGGCGGCGCAGAAGACCACCACAACCGTGCGGTTGAGACAGAAGCCCACCAGGGCGGCGCAGAGGACCACCACATCCGTGCGGTCGAGACAGAAGCCCACCAGGGCTGCGCAAAAGACCACCACAGCCGTGCGGTCGAGACAGGAGCCCACCAGGGCAGCGCAGAAGACCACCACAGCCGTGCGGTCGAGACAGGAGCCCACCAGGGCGGAACCGAGGACCACCACAGTGGGAACGATGATACATGAGAGCAAGTCTGGATAGGCAAGTCTGAAACAGAGAACATGAACAAGTTAAGGGTGGTCTCCGTGGCCACGACAGGATCAGTCGAGCGCTCAGAGAGTTCGGCTGAGACGTGGAGAGGCTCTGGTAGTTCAGCAGAGACGTGGAGAGGCTTTGGTAGTTCAGCAGAGACGTGGAGAAGCTCTGGTAGTTCCGCAGAGTTTAGACTAGATTCAGGAAGATCAATGGTGACTTGACTCTGCTCATGAAGATCATTGGCGACTTTACTCTGCTCATGAGGATCATTGGTGACCTGACTCTGCTCATGAAGATCACTGGTGACTTGACTTTGCCCATGAAGATCATTGGTGACTTGACTTTGTCCATGAAGATCACTGGTGACTTGCCTTTGCACATGAAGATCAATGGTGACTTGAATTTGTCCATGAAGAACACCGGTGACTTGACTCTGTCCTTGAAGATCACCAGTGACTTGACTTGACTCCTGAGGTCTAACTGTGGTAGTGCTTAACTCATGAGTGTCAACGGTGACTTGACCTGACTCTGGAGTGTAAAACGTTGACTTGACCTGACTCTGGAGTGTAAAACGTTGACTTGACCTGACTTTGGAGGGTCAACGGGAACCTGACTCGACTCTGGAGGGTCAACGGGAACCTGACTCAACTCTGGAGGGTCAACGGGAACCTGACTCGACTCTGGAGGGTCAACAGGAACCTGACTTGACTCTGGAGGGTCAACAGGAACCTGACTCGACTCTGGAGGGTCAACGGGAACCTGACTTGACTCTGGAGGGTCAACGGGAACCTGACTCGACACTGGAGGGTCAACGGGAACCTGACTCGACTCTGGAGGTTCAACGGGAACCTGACTCGACTCTGGAGGTTCAACAGAAACCTGACTTGACACTGGAGGGTCAACGGGAACCTGACTGGACTCTGGAGGGTCAACAGGAACCTGACTCGACTCTGGAGGGTCAACGGGAACCTGACTCGACTCTGGAGGGTCAACGAGAACCTGACTCGACTCTGGAGGGTCAACTGTGGCTGTCATCCCGTGTAGAGGCGCCGGACAAGCGGCCATCTTGGGCAGTGACGCCGGACAAGCGGCCACCTTGTGCTGTGGCGCTGGGCCGGCGGCCATCTTGGACAGTGGCGCTGGGCCGGCGGCCATCTTGGACAGTGGCGCTGGGCCGGTGGCCATCTTGGGCAGTGGCGCTGGTCCGGAGGCCATCCTGGGCAGTGGCGCTGGACTGGCTGCCATCTTTGGCAGTGGCACTGGGCCGGCGGCCATCCTGGGCAGTGGCGCTGGACCGGCGGCCACCTTGTGCTGTGGCGCTGGACCGGCGGCCATCTTGCGCGGTGGCGCTGGGCTGGTGACCACCTTGTGCTGTGGCGCTGGGCTGGCGGCCATATTGTGCAGTGGTGCTGGGCTGGCGGTCCTACTGTCTGTAGACCCCGGTCTAGAGTCGGCCATCCCACCGAGAGAGACAGGTGTGGCTGAGTCATCCCACCGAGATCGATGCTGTAGGTAACTGGTGAACCCCCAAAAGTCCAGTATCTCCAGCCCCTTCATCTCCCACCCAGGCAAAGGGTCATCCAGGCAGTCGTTGAATAGGTCCTTCAGGGCCTCATCATTATACCCCATCCCCACTGCCATTGTCCAGAACATTTGCGCCAAGCACCCCACCTCACTCCCCTTTTGACGGAGAGTGGTTAGGTTGGAAAGTTTGCCCCGGGAGACGAATGATGCCCACATGGCACAGACACAGTGGGTCACGGTAAGACCACACACACATATTCAGCCTTATTTACTACAAGTGAGATAAGAACAGGTTAACTGCACACATATATGGGCATAAGCCACTTTCCATGATAACTGTGCACTTTGGTGTACCATTGCTTTTTTAAAATACAAATTTGTTTTTTAATTTGTTGTTAGAACTATTAAATATGTTAGATAAAAAATAAATAAATTATGATTCTGATTGACAGTATAAATGTAAGAAATATGCATGAAATGTAGCTTTAAACAGTAGTTTAAAAAAATAGCTTGTTACATTTGTCATAATCTGATGTTAAATTCATGTGTTAATTAATATTTTTTTTGTATAAATTTTTGCAAATTTAACTTTAATTCTGAAAACAACCAAATTTACACCAAATGTACAACCCAGTTACCCATTCTAGTAGTTTTTTTTCCATTCAGATTGGTCAATTTTATAAAATTTGCCTTTTTAAATTATATTTAAATTTGATTTGATTTTTTTTTAATTCAAGGCCAATTTTTAGTACCATATTTGTGGAAGCTGCTATTAATGTTTTTGTCTTACTACAAGATATTTATTGTATTCTCTATATTGTATTGTATTGTTAAATATTTTGTTCTGAATATGAAAATTAGGCATGTAACAATTAACCCTGAGCTTGTTGAAAATCGATTCAAATGCTACTATTCAAATCGGTTGAGAGGCTAAAAAAATAGAGATTCATTTAGGGGTAGGAGTTTATATGAATGCATGTCTGAGGGGAACTTGCTGTCTTTAGAAAAGTTTAGATGGTATTTTTTTCATTTCATCTTGCCTCTGTATAATGCATATTAAAGTTCATAAGTGCAGTGCTGCTTCGTTTACCGTATTTTCTGGACTATAAGTCGCACTTTTTTTTCATAGTTTGGCTGGTCCTGCGACTTATAGCCAGGTGCGACCCGACTTATTTATCGAAATTAATTTGACATGAACCAAGACAAATGAACTAAGAGATATGAACCAAGAGAAAACATTACCGTCTACAGCCGCGAGAGGGCGCTCTATGCTGCTCAGTGCTCCTGTAGTCTACACAGAGCGCCCTCTCGCGGCTGGAGATGATAATGTTTTCTCTTGGTTCTTGGTTCTAAATGAATGCGACTTATAGTCCAGTGCAACTTATATATGTTTTTTCCCTCGTCATAACGTATATTTGGACTAATGCGACTTATACTCAGGTGCGACTTATAGTCCGAAAAATACGGTACAGCAGAAACCAAGGAAACGCTTTAAGCGCCACCTGCTTGCAGAGAGTGAATCTGCATCTCGTTCAGCTCATCTGCTGTTTCATGCAGATATTATGTACAGTGTCACAAAACTGAAGTCAAACCATTCTCTTTTTGCTTTAACATTTTTGCTTTTTTAAATAAAAAACTGCTCATGTTGCATGTATGCAGCATCTTTGTTTGGATCATGATTAAAATGCAGTGGTGGCCTCTAATTTAAACGGAAAGAGAACAGACAAAGCCTTATTTTGTTTATATGGAGATATTTATTTTATTTGTGTTATTTATTTGATTTGGGGCTTGTATTAAAATTTCTATTTAGTTTTTTTATTTACATTTACATTCTATTTAAATTTTGTTCTTTAGCAGATGCTTTTATCCAAAGCGACTTACAAATGAGGACAACAGAAGCAATTAAAACCAACAAAAGAGCAATAATATGAAAGTGCTATACAAGTATATTATTATAGTTATATTTCAGTTTCACAAAGAAATGTACAGCATTTTGTCCAAGCAATAATAAAAGGACACATTTAATTTATAATTTGTCTTAAATATAATTTTGTTAAGAAACAAAAACAAATCATGAATCAAATAGAATCATGAAATTGAATTTAATCGTGAGTTGAGTGAATCATTACATCCCTATTGAAAATTAATATTTTTTGAGGTATATGAAATTCAAGCAAGAGACTCTCAATGTTTGCATTTTTTCTGGCTCAAGTACTTTTAAAATCAGTTCATTTTAGGTTGGTCAATCTGTCTATTTCCTGTATCTCTCAGGCACAGAGGTCCTATCCGCTGCCAGTCTCATCTGCCCTGCCCCTGTAATGAGAGTGAGGGGCAGCCACACAATAGTGTTCCAAATGCAATTAATCTGCCATCCTGCATGGGCAAGAGGGGCAGGGGTAAATCTCTTAATGAGATTTCTCCAACCAACTGTACCTCATCCCCTATAAACCTTTTCTTTCTCTTTCTCTTGATCTCTCGCTCTGCCATGGCTGGCTTGGCCCAAATGCCACAAGGTGATTAGAGCGGAAAATAATTAAAACTGCTGTGGTTAGCGCCAGGCTCCAGAGAATGTACATCCACAGAGCTGGATGGCGTGTGACCATGAGACGCCTGCCAGTAAAATGATTTTTGCGGCATGCTGCACCCGTTCACATCTGTTTAGCCTGGCATTATCTTCTTTCTTGGGTGATCACTCAGCAATACACATTTACTGGGCCAAGAATTTCTAGCAACAGCACTGCCCCTGGTTATGTAATATTTAAGATTAGACAATTTTTTCTTAATTCCTACTATGATTTCATGTTATTTCAGTTGTTCTTTAATTGATTTCGATGAAATTTCGTAAAAGGTTTGGTGTGATCATTGCTTTACACTCTTTCTGAGTATTTTCCTATGTTGTGTTTGACTGGGAAGAGGACAAAAATATTTTTGATTTTTGCAGAGAGAACAACATCGAACACGTCAGCAAATCTATCAGCTCCAAGAAAGTGGACGTGAATACAAGGGATGAAGAGGTGGCTTTTAAAACATTTTTTATATTTATACATTTTATAAAATGTCAAATAGTTTTGTATATTTTCACATGTATTTGTATGTTTTAATTATAAGTTATTGTTTTAAATTATAAAAATAATAATAATTCACCACATTAGAATGATTTCTGAAGGATCATGTGACACTGAAGACTGGAGTAATGATGCTGAAAATTCAGCTTTGCCATCACAGAAATAAATTGTAAAATATATTAACATAGAAAACTGTTACTTTAAAGTGTAAAAAAAAATATTTCAAAATATTAATGTCAAATAATGTCAGCCTTTGACTGAGCATGACACGTTAAAAAACTTTTTTATATCTTACAGATATATATCATTTGTGGGCCTGTCTGACTCAAGTGTGTTTGCTGTTTAGTGTATAGGGAGCAATGAACATTGTGTATGAATCAAAGTTTCCCTTTTTCTCCATTTTCCACCGTTTTTAACCAAAGTTGCTTCTTTCTATCCGTGTAAAGAAATCAGCGTTTCCCACACAACTAAAACACCGAAGGTCACTGGATGCACCATCCATCCGCTCAACCCATTTTTATTCACGTATCATCATGACCAACTGGCCCGTTTCATTTCTATCAGCACTCCAATTCTGAAAGTGGGGAACCAGTTGGCTCACCATCAGGTCGGCCAGATGGCAGCCATTGTCAATCCACCATTGTTGGCCTCACTAGTGCAGTTCAGCAGATTAACCTCTAGAGGGCACTAGTGAATTTACAAATCTGTTGTACTGTATATATACTCTCACACACACACACACACACACACACACACACACACACACACACACACACACACACACTCACACACACACACACACACACACACACACACGTGCATATATATATTTTTCTGCCATCTTCCCATCTTCCACTTGTGGTCAGGCTGTGCTACATGCTCAAGGTCAGAACTGTGAGGAATGGGGCCTTGCTTCCAGCCTGAAGTCCTAAACACGACTGTGGCTTTTACTCACTGCAGCATTAAGATGTCACATATGCGCTCTGTTCTGAAAATAATGCCATTTGATGTTTTCAGCGGAGGCTGTTGCCAGTGGTTTAAATTGGGTTGAGATGAGCTTCATGACTGCCATTTGACCTACAGCTCGGCCTGTCTCTGCAGGGGTCAAATACATTACCCTTAATGTACAAGTACAGCTGAGTACAGGGTAGTGGGGAAATAATCTCAATGAAAACATTTATTATATGGGAATTTAAAACTATTAAAGACATTTTCTTTATTAAACTCATTTGTAAAAATTTAAATGTTTTTTAATAAAATAGAAAAATGTTCAATTTAATATTTTCACTACTTGTCTCAGACTTGTGGCCCCCACTGTAATGGTAAGAACCATGATATTCATGGCCAACATTAGAATACTATGTAAAAATCACAACGTAAAAATTGACAAATTAGATGTTTAGAATACTGTAATATTACCATCTCATACCATCACTATACAAACACATAATGTTTTTTATAAAGGAATCAGATAACATATCTGAATCAGATAATGTCCACTCAAAACAACAGCGATCTAACACATGTATTTATATCTGATTATACTGAAGAACTTTATCTCAACTGTCAGTGTGAATTTAGGTGTTTTTTCTGCTGCTTTATGAGATGCATTGTGTGTCATGTTTTTCCTGTCTTGTAATGGCAATGTCTTAAATGCCTTGTGGACGACAGGTCTACACACGCCTCTGATAGTCATGAGGCCCTCCGCCTGAACAAAAGAGGGCTGAACTGATTTGTGCAAATGTCCCAAGAATTTCTAGCTTTCCTTTTCTATCTCTGTTTGTGCTGGAAAAGCCCCATCAATTACCGGCAATTGAGCCGCCAGCTCTCCACCCTCTTTGGCAAGAACATTGTAAAGCAAGAGGTTTCCTATTCATCTGCACTGAGCCCTGCTCAATGTACCGCCCCGCAGTAGAGTCCATGCCTGTCACACTTAATCCAGAGCTCTCACGGAGGACAGGAAGGTGTAATCAGTGGGATTTCTACATCTTTACTGTTTCTAGAGCTCTTCCGCTTAGTTGGACGGAAATTGAGGAAGATGATATAGGTTTTTCCTTGTGTTAGGATGATTTTATCCCTTTCTCCATTCACATCTTGTTAGCATTTCTTAATTACTGAGTGATTTAGGTTCTATTAGTTTCAATAACAATAATATCAAATCAATCTGTATGTGTCTTTATTTACAGCAAAATACTTAATTACTACATTATTAAAAAGTTAATTGAATTCATATGTACAGTACAGACCAAAAGTTTGGAATCATTACTATTTTTAATGTTTTTGAAAAAGTTTCTTCTGCTCATCACGCCTGCATTTATTTGATCAAACATACAGAAAAAACAGTAATATTGTGAAATATTATTGCAACTTAAAATAATAGTTTTCTATTTGAATATACTTAAAAAAAAATATTCCTGTGATGCAAAGCTGAATTTTCAGCATCATTACTCCAGCCTTCAGTGTCACATGTAACATCCAGTCTATCACATGATCATTTAGAAATCATTCTAATATTCTGATTTATTATGAGTGTTGGAAACAGTTCTGCTGTCTAATATATTTGATGAATAAAAGGTTAAAAAGAACTGCATTTATTCAAAATAAAAAAAAATTCTAATATATATTCTAATAATATATTTTCTTTACTATCACTTTTTATCAATTTAACACATCCTTGCTGAATAAAAGTATTGATTTTATTTTTAAAAAAAAGAAAGAAAAAAAATTACTGACCCCAAATTACTGACCAGTAGTGTATATTGTTATTACAAAATATTTATATTTTAAAAACATAGCTTCTTTTTTTTTTTTTTTTTTACTTTTTATTCATCAAAGTATCCTAAAATAGTATCACATGTTCTGAAAAAATATTAAGCAGCAGAACTGTTTCCAACTTTGATAATGAATCATCATATTAGAATGATTTCTAAAGGATCATGTGATAATGATCCTAAAAATGCAGCTTTGCATCACAGAAATAAATGATAATTTAAAGTATAATAAATTTAAAAATAATTATTTAAAATTGTAATAATATATCACAATATTAAATTTTTTTCTGTATTTTTGATCAAATAAATGCAGGCTTGATGAGCAAAAGAAACTTCTTTCAAAAACATTAAAAATAGTAATGTTTCCAAACTTTTGGTCTGTACTGTATGTATGTATATATATATATATATATATATATATATATATATATATATATATATATATATATATATATATATATATATATATATATATATATTTATATATATATATATATATATATATATATATATATATATATATATATTTATATATATATATATACACACACACACACAGACACACACACATACTCAAAACTGTTCAAAGATTTGGGGTCTATATGTATTTTGAATGTCTCTGAAGTGTCTTCAGTTTTCTACAGTTTTCTATTTGAATGTATTTTAAATGTCATTGATTCCTGTGATTCAGCTGCCAGATATTATTCTGATATGCTGATTTGGTGCTCAAGAAATATTTAAAATATAAATACTTTTGTGGAATCTGATACTTGCTGAATAAAAGTAATAATTTCTTTTAAAAAAACATACTGACCTCAAACTGAGCTAATTATTATTGTAGTGATGTCTTTATAACTTAGTGATTTTTTTACTTTGCAGGTGCAAAAAAAATAAATAATGGCAACTTTTATTATTTTATACCTAATCTCACAATTAGGCCTATCTTTTTCATTTTTAAGGCAGAAACAGGCTATAATAAAATGACATGAAATTGAAAAAGATGTAGCAGTAGCCTCCTCACAATTTTTAAACCGCTATCATTTAGGTTGTTATTTTTTTCTTCTAATTACATGTCTGACAAAAACGTAGTTTGGTAAATGATGTGATATAATACAAATGATGTAATAATAATACAATGGTGCTCTAATATATTCCATGATACTGAACAATTACCATATTCATGTGGAGTTCTTTTCTATTTACATGTTGATACAAAAATACTAGGTCTAGAAGCCAGGGTATTGTCAAGGCACCATGTCCAAAAAGCCATTGTAGTACAGTCCAGGAGACACCCTCCTCTCCAAAAGAGAAAAAAAACTTGTGTGGTGTAAGGCTTCAGACTTCTTCATAAATATCAATTTTAAAATGCAGCAGTGAAGATCAATATAATTTCAGCCATGGAATACGACTTAAGGAGTTGGCTTTATCTAATTGGCCTTCACTGAAAAATGAACTCTGCAGCCTTGATAGGGACAAGCGGCTTCAGGCCTGGGGGGCGGCACTGGTGATCAAGAGTCTGCTCTCTTTTTGTCCCCAGAACCGCATCAATCACTGCAAAAGAGTATCCCGTCCCACTGCAATTTGTTTCTGGAGCGCCCATGATCTTTCCCTCCCACAATGCCCTTCTCTCTCACCTGCACGGTGGCCAGAGAAGAACTCATCCTGTCAGCGCGTCATTAAATAGTTGGGTCTAAAGGCTCTGAGTTATAAATTGTTGTGCATAATTTATTTTTTCTGGAGGAGAGAAATCTATTGTAAAGTTAACTTTATAGAGGTCCGCATAACAAAAAGAAATAAATGAATGTGTCAGAGGTGAAGAAGGATTCATCCATCTGAAGGAGTTGACCCGTAGGTTGTGTGGTCTGTAGACATGTCTATGGTTTTGGGTTGCAGAGATCCTTTGCAAATAAGGGATGTCATTGAATATTCTAATCTACACGCCTCTTGGCTGGTGCTCATTTCTGTGCTTCGTGTCAAAGCCAGGAAGAGAGTTTATTAAATAATTGTACCTAAATCAGAGTAAGGGATTGAATTATGGGATCGAATGCCCTAGATTGAGTAAAAGACTTATTGCACATTGTCTGTAGCAAAACTGAATCAAAGAATTGAAACTGTCTGCACAGAGATTTTGTATTTGCATCCAGCATGAGTTTTTTTTTTTTTACTTTGTAAAGTTTCAATGTAATGAAGTATTTTTGTGGCTCTCCTGCACTGGGCATGTGACAGGGGCCACAAAGACCTGGTGTCTCTACTTTTGCAGAACAATGCTGATATTAATAGCCAGGTGAGTCTGTAAACATACATTAAGACATTCTGGCTGATTAACGATGATAGGATCATTTTTATTTTATAGCTGATAACTGATATTAAACAATATAACTATATATATAATTGGCCACCATTTTGTCCTTAAACACAGATTGTCTATATTTTTACATTTTGATTACCTTTGCATTTTTTCAATCTCAGTTAAGGTTTTAAAAATGGTAATAATTAGACATATTAACAAAGTATGGTTACTGATTTTATAAATATAAATAGGCATTCATTCATTTTTTTTATTAATATTTTTGGTTCACAGGTTTAGTGAATTTAAGATGTTTTTGAAAGAAGTTTCTTAAGCTCAACAAGGCTGCATTTATTTGATCAAAAATACAGTAAAAATATTATATTATAATAAGTATCTTATGCTTTTTTATTATTATTGCTCAAGAAACATTTCTTATTATTGTCAGTGTTGAAAACACAATGTTTTTGCTACCTATTATTTTTATGGAAACTGTGATCGCCTACCATTTAAATGTTCGGGGTAAGAAAAAAAGGGAAATTAATACTTTTATTCATTTTTATTCAATTGCAAAATGGATTGCTGTTTACTGTTAGACAAGTAATGAGTTTAAGTTCAATGAAATGAAAAAAAAAACAAATATATAAACTTCTGAGATTCATTAAATTGATTAGATTAATTAATCTGCATGTCATGCAGTGAATTTCTTAAATTTTTATTTGTTTGAAAGTCCTAAAATTTAACTTTTACTGGATCTAATTTACTGGATCTAATATGGTGACAAATATATTGTGTATTCTGGGTGCACCATATTTTAGTTATAGGTCAATATGAGTGTTTTCTTTTTTCTTTTCTTTTTTTATTCTATCAGTTGATAATGTATATTTAATTGTGCATGCTCATTTTCTATATTTTTTACTTACAGATTACCTTTGCTGTCATCTTAATCAAAATAATACAAATAAAGTTAATTTCCCTTTTAAAACCCTGATAATTCAATAAGGCTTAAATGTAATTTTCAGCAAATCTCAAAATTGAGCGAAATACTGTGATCTTCTAAATATTTTGTGGAGAAGTACATATTTTACTTGTTGATCCCAGAGCTGATAGACGCTCATCCTCGCTAATCTGAGAGAACACATCAACTGCCATCCTCCATCCCTGAGCTTAGCAGCGTCTGTACTTTAATCATTTGGGGATATCGTATCAGCGTATCTCAGCGGGTGTTAAGCAACACACTATAAGCAGGTAGCTATATTTATATAAAAAAAAAACTCTACAGGTCATAATGGCAGATTTGGCTTTGTTTTAAGCTGACTGGCTGAATACTGCATTGGGAAATTAATATGGTGAAGTACCGTTATGCGGTCACTGGCTTGATCTGATTCTCGCTAAGACAAATCAATTGGAAGTAATCAGCCAAATTGTTCGCATTATACAACCCATATAATCAGAACATTTGCAAATTACTCTTTTTTTATCATTTGATTTATTTATTTTTTGGTGGCTGTGGACCTTAATTGTGTGGGTGGAGAGCAAATGCTTGTCCTAGACAACAATCAACGCTGTTCTATTATTGTATTTTAACAGTTAGACTAATGTGAAATCCCCACTAGAGCTTCAGTAGAGAACATAATGTCATATTATATGTAACAGACATTTTATCACCAGGACTGTATAGCATATATAATCATATGAAGTTCTTGTGTACATGAAGTTCTTGTGTACACACATATATATATATATATAAACCTGTATATATATATATATATATGTGACTCTGGTCTTAAGTGTCCATTTTTCGAAATTGAGATTTATAAATTATCTGAAAACTGAATGAATGAGCTTTCCGTTGATGTATGTTTTGTTGGGATCGGACAATATTTGGCCGAGATGCAACCATTTGAAAATCTGGAATCTGAGGGTGGAAAAAAATATTGAGAAAATTGCCTTTGTAGTTGTCAAAATTAATTCTTAACAATGCATATTACTAATCAAAAATTAAGTTTTGATATATTTACAGTATACAATTTACAAAATATCTTCATGGAACATGATCTTTACTTAATATCCTAATGATTTTTGGCATAAAAGAAAAATCGATAATTTTGACCCATACAATGTGTTTTTCGGCTATTGTTACAAATATACCCCAGCGACTTATGACTGGTTCTGTGGTCCAGGGTCACATATAATAAACTGTATTATTAAATACTTTAAATTTTATAATATGTGAAAATAAATAAATATATAATACATGTATATTCTGGAGCCAAGCATTGTATTTCCAAGTATTGTATGAAATAAAATATTTAGTTGACTTTGGGTGTAAATTGGCCTGGTTTCCCAATAGCCATGTAGAATCGACCGATGTCCTTCAAAGTTCTGTTCTGTGTTGCGGCACTGACCAGCAGAAGGTGAATATTGCTGGACTACAGCAGGAGAATAATTGAGGGCAGATTTATTAAGTAGCATTCAGGTGGCATGAGAGAAAATATGGCCGTGTTAAATCATTGTACTGCTCCTGCCAAAATTATTATCCTATGTTATTACTTTCAGGAAGTGTGATTTGATAGCAATATAAAACTTCGTAGCCACTCATTAGGTTCAAGTGTGAGCCATGACTGCATTTGAAAAGCACACAAAGAAAACGCCAATAGCTCAGCTTCAGTGTATTTTCTTATAAATAAATGTTTTTGGATACTATACAAGACTGAAGGTAGGACATTATAAATGAAAAATATTACAATAGACCAACAGTTAATAGTGGGTGAACCATGAACTGTGGGTGAGGACATTGTGGTCTTGTGATCCGATTTCATCTTAGTGTTAAATAAAGATAAAAGTGGTTTATATTTTTAATTTGTTGATTGAAATTGAGGGGGAAGGGAGGAAAAAAATGCTATTACGTCTTCAATGAAAATTGTATTGCAGTTAATCAGCTGATGGATGCGGTGGTCCTGGAGAGTGTGGTAGTTTGAATATCGTGGTGTTTTGGTGTAATCCTGGATCAAGGGGAACCACAATAGGAGCAAAAAGACCCCTTGTTCTCTCAGATTAGCTCATATGCCACCTGTCAACAGCCACCTGGACAACATCACAGTGCCAACATATATTCAGTTCTCTCATAATTGAACAGAACTGGGACACATGGGAGAGTTTGGGGGGACTCTTTTTTTCGCGCTCATTGAATGTATTTCATGCGTGGTAGAGTTAGATTTGTACTGGTAAAATCCGTGTTCATGAGTTCATGCATCTGTTGTTTTTAACTGCTCTGCAGAGAAAATAGAACAACTATGAAACCCACACTGCGTGTGTGTTTGTGCATGTATGTTAATGTGTGTTTGTGCATGTATGTTAATGTGTGTTTGTGCATGTATGTTAATGTGTGTTTGTGCATGTATGTTTATGTGTGTTCGTGCATGTATGTTTATACAGTATGTGTTTTGTGTATACATCTATAGAGTAGACGAGTGGCGTGATGCATCAAAACTTTACTATTCCCGTTCTGATCAATGAAGTTGTCTATAATGAAAACAACCATTGTCCTTTTGTCATGACATGCCTTTATTTTTTTAAAATATACGAAATCTGAAATAAACTGGATTTATTTGCAAATATGTTTTGATGGTTTAAATCATTTTAATATGCTGATTTGCAGCTTAAGAACAGCTTAATTGCTTTATGTACAGGCTAAGTTTAAACATTGTACCAAGATTTATGTCAAAGGCTGAAATGATCTACAAAACAATGTTTGAACTTAGCCTGTACATAAAGCAATTCAAGCTAAATTAATTGTGAAAGATTTATACTTGGGACAGAATATTTTTAATATTTGTAGAAACAATTTTCACTTAGAAATTGCTAATAAATTTCACAATTACAAAGAAACGGCAAATAACAGACTGAATTAAAAGTGAATTTTAGAAGTAGAAAGACCAAAATTATTTTGTAAAACATATCTTGTTGTATTTTTGTATTTATTTCAAACAGTGTACTACATTTTATGTCAAAGGCTGAAATGATCTACAAAACACGGTTTAAAATAAATAAATAAAAAGATACAAAAAGATATATTTTACAAAATAATTTCAGTCTTTCTACTTTATAAAAATTCACTTTTAATTCAGTGTTATTTGCCGTTTCTTTGTAATTGTAAAATTTATTTGCAATTTCGGAGTGAAAATAGCAATTTTATCTCGGTGTAAAATGGCTATTTCAGTATGCCTTTTTATTTTTTATTGTAAAGTTATACTTTTTAATAAATTTGAGACTGAATATTAAACATTATTGGCATTCTCTGTTGACTTACATTGATAGAATGCTTTTGAGAATTCAAAACAGACCGTGATGGACCATAAATTATGCAAGCTAAATTGCAGTTGGTCTTTCTTCTTAAAAGTATAGTTTACCCAAAAATGAAAATTTGATCTGCTTACCCTCAGGGCATCCAAGATGTAGGTGACTTTGTTTCTTCAGTAGAACACAAACTGAAACCGTTGCAGTCTGTCAGTCATATAATGTAAGTGGATGGGAATCACGGCTAAAACATACAGTAAAACAAACAAAAAAACATAAACAAAACCAAATTAAACCCTGCGGCTTGTGACGATGCATTGATGTGTAAAGACACAAAACGATCAGTCTGTGCAATAAACTGAACAGTATTTATATAATTTTTAACCTCTGATTCACGCAATGTCCGAACTGTTAGAACTCTCCTGAGTGCGTCCTCCTGTGCACGTACTCAAGCAGGCATGTGAAGCGTCGTTGTCTTCTTCTTCTTCTTGCTTTATGGCGGATCTCAGACTTATAAGTGCATTACTGTCACCTAACTCTCAAGTGGACCATTGCCACTCTATCTACAATCTCAATTAGGAGTGTCAGTGGTCCCTTTAAGTCTGTTTGCATACTGATTTGTGATTGGTCATTTATTAATAATAATTTATATTATTTTTTGCTGCCTCAAAAGTGCATTATGTTCTGTAAATGCAAGCAAGTTTTTTTCGTAGTCAGTTTGGTATTAATTCATTTGCCACTTTGCCAGTCAGATGTATTCTGGATTTTACTGAAACATCGTTTAATGCAGTTTTTTTTAATTCTTCTATTGTTAATTCTCTGTCTTTTTTTTCTCTCATCTTTCTTCTTCCTCTCTCTGTGTGCGTTTTCTTATGAAAACAGCACGAGCCGCCAGCAGGAGAGGTGAATCCCAGTGCCACTGTGTCTAATTAATCCACTCCCCTTCTTGCACGGCTGTGCTGGCCACGCGCTCTGTCCATCAGATTGAAATTCATAACTTAATTGAGGTCAGAGCCTGGAGCCGAGAGAACAAAAGGCCCTGGCGAGGACCAGGTAGATCAATAGTGATAAATATCTGCCTGGGCTACTAGTAGTTCATTGTGAGGAATTGTTTGGGACAGAGAAGGGATGCTGTTTGTTTACAGGTATATTAGTGGCTTTGTGGAAATGGAGAGATAATTGAAGCATTTGCGTTTGTGCAGTATAGCAGTTTTAAGGGTTTGACGGGTTTTACAAAATGTTACCAGCTGCATAATTTTATTTTAAAAATATGCATTAAATTATGTAGTTGGAAGATGTACACATTAGGTAGGTTTGAAAGAAAATGGCTGTGTTTCTCAAGTTCTCGCTACACAGTTTCTTAATACAAGCAACTGTTTAAAATTCCCTGTTGAGAACATTTTACACATTCAGGTCCTTCTGCTGCTGCCACAGGTCCACTATAATAAATGGTTCCATTCTCCACGTCATAACAAATCCCCGAGGCAATTTGTCATAAGACTGACGAGGAGAGTCCATTCGCCAGCTGCATGAGAATGGGGCTCAATGGTGGGAGGGTTCAGGAACACCTAAGAGTCACAGAATTGGATCATTCAGAAGAGTTTTGCTATACAAATTGTAATTGTTGGTTAACATATGAAACAGAGAGCAGCACTACAGGGCATAAATTATACATACATTAATAAAAAAGTATTTGTGCAATATATTGAGACTGTTCCCTGAAGTCCCTGCTCTGCATATTTTGTGCTTTTTTTCATGTTTTGTGCTGTTTATCACTTTGTTTTTCAAGTAGGTGAAATAGATTTAAACAAATGGTGTTTCATGTTTAGAGGTATATTAGTGGCTTTGTGGAAATGGAGATAATTATTCATAATTATTAATCAAGCATATGATTAGTGTTCCTGTAGCTCAAGTCGTAGAACATTGCGTTAACAAGCGCAAGGTTGGGGGTTCGAATCCCAGGAAACACATGATAGGAGAAAATTGTTAGCCTGAATGCATTGTAAGTCGCTTAAGATAAAAGCATCTGCTTAATGCATAAATAAATAAATAAATAAATGTTGGATCCCCGGCATTTTCCCTTTCAGACAAGTGATTTACAAATGCTTTGCAAATCATTTCAGGCTAATTATTAACTTTTATGTTTGTCATTGTATTTGCTTTCATCAGTTCATGCATTTCCTGGGAATCCAACCTGTGACCCTGGTGTTGCTAGTGCTATGCTTTGCTCTTTGAGCTATAAGAACCCTGTAGACAATTTGCTTAATTGTCATTCTTTTCACCTCCTTTTTATGTAAAATAGGTTTATTATAGAATTTATTTTATTATTATAGTGTATTATTCACAAAATTGTACACTTTTTGCCTGTCACATTTAAAGGCATAGTCTACCCGAAAATGAATATTCTGTCATCATTTACTCACCCTTTTGCCGTTACCAACCCTGCATGCCTTTCTGTCTTCTGTAGAACTTAAAAGAAAATATTTTAAAGAAAATTGGTAACCGAAACTGGTTGGTTATCAACATTCTTCAAGATATCTTCTTTTATGTTTCACAGAAGAGAGAATGTTATACAGGTTTGGACATGATGTGAGGGTAAGTAAATGATGACAGAATTTTCCATTTTTTGGTGGAGTATTCCTTTAACATTGTTTAAAGGAGTAGTGCAATTTTGTTTAAATTAATGAATGTTTGTAGCAGCGACAATTTTCAAATTATGATTATTATTGGATGGAGAGAAACATTATAACTGGTCCATGTTTATATCGCATTGTAAGTGAATAAGTGAAACACTATTTTATTTTTTATTTTATTTGATACAGCTCAAAAAGTACACCAAGGTGCTAGCAGCCGAATTTGTATTGCAGTTTGTATTGGATCAAGCGCTATTTAAATAAAGGTGACTCGACTAGCAACACTAAGGTCATGGGTTTGATACCAAGAAAAGTCACTTTGTATAAAAGCATCTGGAAATCACACATGTAAATGTCTTAAAGAACAAAAACACTGGCACATTGCTGCATTAAAGTACTCCAGACTGGCCAGCAAAATGCCCTTCCCCGAAATCACGCAATTCCTCACATAGTTTTGCGGCATCTCTTGATTTGCATAATTCCTTCAGTGAATCGTGTGCTAAAATGCAGAAAGCACATGAAAATAAATGACGCTATCAGTGGGTTCAATTCATTCTCAGTGAAGTGTTTCATTCTAGCCGCAGGCAGCTAAACTCCTCTGATGAAAAGCCTCTCTAGAACCATCTGTTTCTCTCTCTTCCTGCCGCCTTGCCACAATACGTACACTCAACAGTTTTCTTCCTGTTTTCAAACCATCCACATAAATTGTGAAGGACATTAAAGCTGTCCACAGCTGTGTGCTGAGAAAGAGGGAAAGAGAGAGAGAGAGAGAGAAAGAGAGATTGAGCATATTTCCCAGCAAGGGCAGAACTTGCCCTGTGGTTTATTAGTTTTTCCCCCCACAGCGATTTAGCTGCGCCTGCAACATTGATTTTCATATTAGAGTGGTTTATGCATTTATTTATTTTATGTATTTCTTTCTGAACTGCTCTGATGATCCTGGACTTACCCATGGTAATTCCCCACCACTCTTGGCTCATGCGAAATTGCTTAATGGATCCTAAGACGTCCCTTGGGGTGGACACTGAGACGCGGACACAGACTGAATTCCACAGATGTGTTTTGTTTTCATTTGCGCTTCTTTTTAAATGTTCTGTGTAAACCCAAGGACTGTCAATGGGAAAAGAGAGTCACTAATTCAAAAGAACAAAAACAAACCTCAGACAATGATTTAATGCTGTTGTAGGAAGGCGTGAGTGCTGGTTATGCAGCTGATTAACATACGTATGCCGTTGTGCATTAGAGAGAAGAGAGGTGAACGCTGTTCTGCCTCGAGGATTGAATGTAAAAGAAAAAAAAAATCAATCAGTCATGCTGCTACTAATCAATTTCCCTCTGAATATTACAGCCAACTTAAAAAGCCCTGTCCTCCACAAGTGTTTCCTTGGAAACAATGTCTCTACGCCTTTCTATATCTCTCGATTTGTGTTTTTTTTTTAATTCTAATGCACAGATTTAAGTCTCTTAGGCAAGACATCTGCATACAAATAATGTCACTGTGTTTATCATTTCAATTTAGGTGCATATTTATTCTCAGGAATAAGGATTTAGTAAAGTAATAGGCCTAAGTCAAAATTATTTATTTATTTTATGCAATGGCATAATAGTAGTATGCTAAAAATGTATCAGTGTTCATTAAAAAAAATAACATTGCAATAATTTAATCCATTAAAAAATTAATTTTATTATCCAAACTATGAGTGATATTGTTCACATCGACTCACTGCATTAATACAATATTGATGTGCAGTTACAAGTGTGTATTTTTACAGTGGATCCACACCATCCAATCAGATTTCAGATTCATATCTATCTCTTATAATATGGTATTATATCCACCATCTGCATTATTTTTAAGATTGATTGTGGTATGATGGATGCCCTCTGTTGAGTGTTTTGAGATGCTACTGTGAGGGGAAAAGATTGACCTGATCTTTACAGAAGGTTTTTATCAAGGACATTTTGGGATTGAGTGATATGCACTGACAGGCAAACCCTCACACACACAGACTGGCTGGCAAGGTTAACACACTGCACACAGAGGTGAGATAGATTCAATTAGGAATGGTCCACCCACCTGATCCTTTATCACAGCTCTCGAACGAGAATGTACCCTTGTGTGCACAATAATATGGGTAAGTCCTACTATGCCGTCCTCTTCATATGTCAATATATTGGTATATGAGTTATTCAATATATGAAACTTACTTTAAGTTAAATTTTCTCTAGTGTTTTTTTTTTTTTTAATAACAATCTCACAGGTAAATATAGGAGTGTTTATATTGCCATTTATTTTTCCCCAGGTGTTATGCAATTACACCAGCAATTTATTAAGAATTCTTTTAGCTGTTCCCTAATTTTTTCCTTTCTCTAATCAAAAATGTATATAAAAAAACATGTTCATTTTGAGTATCTTGTTTTAATTGCTAATCTATTAAGGTAGTTAATTACATCATCCTTCAAGAAATTGCATAATTTTTGGTGATAAAACAGTACAAACATCAGTAAGTACAGTATATAAAAAATGTTGATGAATTCTTTGATAGTTTGTGATATCAATTGGTGCTTCTTACTTTAAAACTTTCCAACTGGATTGATTCATTTTATACCATTAAAAAAACATTAATATTGTGAAATAGTATTTTTATTATTATTATATTATTCTAAAATGTAATTTATCATTGCGATGGCAAGCTGAATTTTTTAGCAGCCATTACTCCAGTGTAACGTGATCCTTCTACTATGCTGATTTGGTGTTCAAGAAATGGTTCTTAATATTTTCAACGCTGAAATTATGAATGTTTAAAAGAATCAGGTTATTAAGAGCATATTTCTCAAAGTTTATTTTACCCTTTTATAGAAATACCTCCTTAAATTTTAGACCAGCTTATTCATTTTTGAATGTTAATAAAGATGCTGCATAATATAAATAAATAATCATAGATGTTTACATGCAACTGTTTCATCTTTGCAACTTGAATATCTTCAGTTTAATATATGCAACAGATAATCAAGAACTTCTTTGCTGTAAAGGAACCTAGATATTCATAAATCTTGTATTATATATCAGTGTAAGACTGTAGGTGTTATGATCCTGCATACGGCTGCATTTTCTACATGCTCTGATTAATGGCACCTGCTCATCATAAGCGTATTTGCATATGAATGCTGTGTGGTTATATTGATTCACTCCTCTGTCTATCCCTCTCTCCTCCTCCTGTCTACTGCCAGGGTCATTAAAAAACCCTTGCGCTCCCTGCATACAATCATCATAAATCATAATTGCATGTGCATTTTTCCCCATTTGTTTAATGTTTCTGTCCAGGACAGCAGAGGGAAAGAAACTAATCGAGAGAGGGAGATAAAGAGAAAAAGGTTGTTCCTGTGAGTGATTTAGTCGTAATAGATAAAGCTGTGATGGTGATTCCCAGCACAGCCACAGGGAGCTGCCGGGTTGTGCTGGTATGAAAACATGAAAGCTTTTAGTGACCTGGTGGACAGTTTATGTACTGTATGCCAGCTCCCGTTGAAGCCTACACAGATGGTGCGACTGTACAGTCTCTACCACAGACGCCGCAGAAACATTAAACATAGTCTAATCCATTTTACTATTACATTTCACCTCATCTTCACCATTTTTCCTCCTATATCTCTTTTTCCCCCACTTTATCCTGAAACACTGTACTTATTCAACTAATCTCTTTTTCACTTTCTTACTTCCTGCATCATTCCCCTCTGTGTTGGCATTAGAGGGCTGTTTTGAGGTATTCCTCTTTGAGTTATTCTGATTGGACAATGCTACCTGAATGGACTGAAATACACAGAATGACTGTGATGGCTTGTTGGTGTGACTAGAAGAATTTTATAAGGTTGTCAAAAGTTTAGGGTTGGTAAGATTGTTTAAATGTTTTATTTTTTTTAAATCTCTTATGATCAGCAAAGCTGCATCTATTTAATCAAAAATCAATATAAACAGTAATATTGTGAAATATTATTACAGTTTAAACTAACAGTTTTTTTTCTGAGTATATTTTAAAATTGTATGTATTCCTGTGATGGCAAAGCTGAAATTTCAGAAGCCATTACCCCAGTGTTCAGTGTCACATGATCCTTCAGAAATCATTCTAATATACTGATCTATCTGAAAAACACTTGTGCTGCTTAATGTTTTAATAAAACCTGACTCCTTTTGAGGATTCTTTGCTGAATAGAAAGTTCAGCAAAGCAAAGAAAACCAAATGGAGGACACTCCAATTTATGCCTGATTCCTGCTGTAGAGACATGAGTCTATGACCCCCTCACACACACGTACTGTACACATAAATACATATAAGCATGCGCTCAGACATACATGAACAAACATGCACTAACACACACAGAGCTGCTTATTCAACTTTAAATGCTCTATTTAAAAATATATTTCATTTGCAATACTGAAAAATCAGCCTAAGGATTTTTTATTTGATCTATTTTGAGTTGGATCAGATATTGAAGTACAGTATAAGCATTCAGTAAGTGTCCAGCATACATATGAATTCCTTCTGTACTGTTTGAAGTGAATCCCAGAATTGAAGTGTACTTAAAATATATGATTATTTTGCCATTTTTCTAAAACACATTATACAAGTAGCATAAACTAGGTGTGAATAGACTGGCTTTAACAGGTGTATGTCTATATCCGTTTTCCATGAATCATAGTAGTTTATATGATAGCCAACCTGTTTGTCTGCTGTCTCCTTCCACACACAATGTCCATGTACTAGCTGTGAACCAGAGCTCTGAGCCGATGCAAATGTTGCCTGGACACAAGATCAGTGAAAGAAGATTATGTTTTGCAAAGCCCTCACCGTTTAATTATGGCTATATGTATTTATGTGCATCTCCATATCCTTTATCGACCATTCGCATAAACATCTGCTGACTCTAGTTTGCTCATTTTTTTCCTTCAGATTTTTTTAACAGCTTGTCATGAAAATTAAATATTTGCATTGCCTTATTTCTATATTTAGAAACATATTTATAATATGATTTTATTTTACAATGTTTCCCTTACAAAGATGTGTTCTACTAGAATAACATAGTTAAAAGTTATTGTTGCAGCTGTTAAATCAAACCGTTTGCTAAAACTACTGTAGTAGCTATGGTATTTTGGTGAAAACTATGGTCACTATGGTCAACATTAGGAAGAGCATCCTTATCTTCTCTTGCATCGCAAGAAAATGTGAATATTAAAACATAAAATGATCCCATTGTACATAAAATGTTTTATTAATTTAAAAAGTTCAAACGCAAACAAAAAAGCTATATCTGTTTGTGTTGTTGCATTTTATTATGTTAACGGATATTCCTATACTCTGTATCCTGTTCAGAGAGAAGTAACTGTATCAGAGAAGGTGAGGAGAGAGACTGCATCAGTATTCTGTTTGTCTAGTGGGATTTTAACCAGCTAATCCAATCAGAGAGCCCCTGGAGTAGCTCTCTCGCCTCTCCGTAAACAATAGCGTCTGACTCTAGGATCATTTGAGAGCCCTGGCTCTGGTGCGATGAAGATTTTTGTATTAGGAACAATGGGATCAGACTTTAGCGGCACCAGATTGACAACATAATCCACCTTGGCTCACTGCTTTGGAGAAAAAAATCCACTCAGTTACAACTTGAAAGAACAAGGTTATGAACGATAGCATCACTTTCAGATAATTGCTCATGGAATCATGGCTGTTCCAAAACACACTTTTTAAGGCATTATAGACGGTTTCAAACATTACTGCGTATGTACGCTGTTGTGGCCCTAACTTAACTTCTGGTAGACATCCAAATAGAATCAATAACAACAGCTAAATAGTCTCTCTAGAGTAGACTATTTTTGATAACGAGCAAAATATGTTTGCTGCTAAATCGGACTTACTGAAAATGCAAATTCCTTCTCTGCCAGCAGGAGGTGCTTTAAAGCGGGAGAAACAGAGGTTTCCCCAGTAACTGCTGTACACACAGCAATGCTGAGCTTACAAATGCTTCTTTATCAGGCATATAACATGCAAGATGAAATGAAAATTAAATTGAAAATTTTATAGACTAATTAAAGATAGTCTTCCTTCAGAAATACAGTGATATAAAACTCCTGCACCTTGTTTTGATTTTTAAAACGTGCAGTATGTGCTCATGTTTATTCAACGAAGCCTTTTGGAAAATCGGTCAGTTTTGATATTGTGAGCGCCACAAATAAATAAATGTATGGGAAACACATCCCACAGCACAACCACCTGATTCCAACTTCAGTCTGCTTATCACCTTAACTTTAACTGCTTTTGTAGATGGCGCTATAGCCAGACTGATAAACAAACACAGACCGGACGTTAACTTAGGGTCAGGCGCATGCGTCTATAGGCTCTCCTGATGTGAAGCCTGTTTCAAAAAGTAATCCGCAAAATACCTTGTTTCCCAGAATGCATTGCAACAAGCTCAGTAGAAAAAATCCATCCAAGATGGCGGACCGAGAAATGTTACTACAGGTCCTTCTTAAAAAATTAGCATATTGTGATAAAGTTCATTATTTTCCATAATGTAATGATAAAAATTAAACTTTCATATATTTTAGAATCATTGCACACCAACTGAAATATTTCAGGTCTTTTATTGTTTTAATACTGAGGATTTTGGCATACAGCTCATGAAAACCCAAATTAGCATATCATGAAAAGGTTCTCTAAACGAGCTATTAACCTAATCATCTGAATCAACTAATTAACTCTAAACACCTGCAAAAGATTCCTGAGGCTTTTAAAAACTCCCAGCATGGTTCATTACTCAAAACCGCAACCATGGGTAAGACTGCTGACCAGAAGGACATCATTGACACCCTCGAGCAAGAGGGTAAGACACAGAAAGAAATTTCTGAACGAATAGGCTGTTCCCAGTGGGAAGTGCACCTCAGTGGGAAGTCTGTGGGAAGGAAAAAGTGTGGCAAAAAACGTTGCACAACAAGAAGAGGTGACCGGACCCTGAGGAAGATTGTGGAGAAGGACCGATTCCAGACCTTGGGGGACCTGCGGAAGCAGTGGACTGAGTCTGGAGTAGAAACATCCAGAGCCACCGTGCACAGGCGTGTGCAGGAAATGGGCTACAGAGAAGCAGCACTGGACTGTTGCTCAGTGGTCCAAAGTACTTTTTTCGGATGAAAGCAAATTTTGCATGTCATTCGGAAATCAAGGTGCCAGAGTCTGGAAGAAGACTGGGGAGAAGGAAATGCCAAAATACCTGAAGTCCAGTGTCAAGTACCCACAGTCAGTGGTGGTCTGGGGTGCCATGTCAGCTGCTGGTGTTGGTCCACTGTGTTTTATCAAGGGCAGGGTCAATGCAGCTAGCTATCAGGAGATTTTGGAGCACTTCATGCTTCCATCTGCTGAAAAGCTTTATGGAGATGAAGATTTCGTTTTTCAGCACGACCTGGCACCTGCTCACAGTGCCAAAACCACTGGTAAATGGTTTACTGACCATGGTATTACTGTGCTCAATTGGCCTGCCAACTCTCCTGACCTGAACCCCATAGAGAATCTGTGGGATATTGTGAAGATTAATAAAACAAATTATCTGAAACGTGCTGCATCTTATATTCCAAAGCAAGTGATATATACTATTAATTTCATGCCGGTTGTTTCACATTCACTTTAAATTAGTTCATGCTTGGTGTTTATAATTAATGTTATTTATCATATATGTAATTTGTACTAATCTACTCATTTATATTAATTATATTATTTATATTAATAGTTAATATTTTATATGTTTTCTCTCAACAATGAAATTTTGACCTGATGTAACTTATAGTCAGGTGTGATGGTTCTGGAAAATATGTTAAATATGCTTATATTTAACTCAGTACTGAAAAGTAACATGTTAAATTCAGCATTAATTAAAATGTTCGGTTTTAGTCTACTGTCAGATGCCTATTCAATCACTATGAATGACTTGTATAGTAAATCCTCTGTCCATGAGTCACTACAGTGGGCTAATGATATTGTCTATGGAGGAGGATAATGCAGGCCAGAGGGGCAAACGTGCGACATGTCATAAAAACTCTTTCTGTAGTACTCAGTGGGTTCTGATGATCTCCAACAACCACACAGCCAAAACAATAATGCCATTTGTCATCATTATCAAGGTGAGAAGGCACACTGAAGAGGCAATTAAAATATAATTTAGCCTGACGACACGTGTCATCTGCAGAACTTCCCGACCCCTTGAGTGTTGCATTCTTCTGGACTTATATCCACACACACAGGATCCTTAATCCTTGCCCTAAATAAGGCTTTCTCTGCATCGCACCTCAGATACCACAAGCTGTGGCAATTTGTCACCAGCACTCCAGGCAGATTGGGGCTATTGTATAAGCATCTATTGTTGTGTGATGCCCTCGGTCCCCACAGCTAATGCATCAGACACGGTCCCTGCAGGGGACAATGAATAGATCATCCTAGACCTTTATACACATACAGCATGATGGCCTCATAGCCTCGTTGAGCACGCGGGTCAAAGGTTTGTTCATATTAAACTGGTTTATATATCCACCTAAACCAAGTCCTTAAGCTCCTCTGATTCTGGTTACTTGTTCAAAAGTCTGTTTTGGAGGTTAAATTATCTGATTGTTTATCTGACAGGAAATCAATGTTTAATCTGTTTTCTTAAGCCTTTCAAAGTCAAAATCACCTGTTTTAGGCTGTTTCGGTAGTTGAAATCAACAGGCAGGCCTTACACTTGAACATGTTTGCTTGTTTTATGGTTCTTTTTGGAGTCATTATGGATACAGATTAGAACATTTCTAAAGAGTTTTGCAATAGTTGAGTAAGTGTAATGGTCAATGTCTTTTATAACTCAAAACATCTTTCTTTTCTCTCACAGGATGATGAAGGACAGACCGCACTGCACTATGCTGTGGTAACCAAAATCTTTATTCTGAAACTTCAAATGTGAAGAATGCTTTATTTTAATCCAAGTTTAGCATTATGTCTATTTATGACAGATGCTGTCAAATTAAAATAAAAGAATGTAATTTCAGTTCATTCCATTGTTTGTGAAAACAAGCTTTTGCAAATGAAGGTCCAAGGAACAAAACTTTACATTAGGATAATTGTTTTAAAACACTGTTTAAAAACTATTGACTATTTGTTTAAATAAAAATATTGGTATAAAATCGCTTACAGATCTTATTTGTAACAGGATGTATTCAGGTTTCAACTTCCATTTTAACATGACTATGCAAAGCTGGTAAACACAGTACATTTTACATATATGCATTACTGTGAACACAATATTTTGTTTGTTTTTCCAAATTGAGAGACGAGACATTATTATACACTACCATTCAAAAGTTTGGAGTCGGTAAGATTTTTGAATTATATATTTTTTAAAAGAAGTCTTTTAAAATCTTTTAAAGGCTGCATGTATTTGATTAAAAGACAGTGAATATTACCATTTAAAATTATATAAATACATTTATTTGAACATGTTTTAATATGCAATTTATTCCTGTGATCATTTTAGTGTCACATGATCTTTCAGAAATCTTTCTAATATGCTCAAGAAACATTTCTTATTATTATTATTATTATTATTAATGTAAACTAGTTGTGCTGCATAATTTTTGTGGAAACCGGGATGGCATTTATTAGAAATATAAATATTTTGTAACCTTATAAACGTCTTTACTATCGATGATCTTTACTATTTGATCCATTTTATGTGTCCTTGCTGAATAAAAGTGTTAATTTCTTAAAAAAAAAAAAAAAAGGTTTCTGATTTATTTTGAGCTCACTTCAGAGTTTACTGGAGGAAGTTAGGTGTGTGTGTGTGTGAGCAGGGGTACATTTGTCCACAGCCGCACGTGTGGTAAATAGAACCTGTAATAATCACCAGTTGTCCCAGAGGAAATCAACAATGTTCCTCTGTCATGTGACACTACAAAAGGGGCAACCTCCAGGCCCTTGTTCTCTATGTGTGTGTGTGTGTGTGTGTTTGCCATCTGTCCTCTGGTTGGTCGCAT
Organism: Carassius carassius; assembly: GCF_963082965.1. NCBI lineage: Eukaryota > Metazoa > Chordata > Actinopteri > Cypriniformes > Cyprinidae > Carassius > Carassius carassius. The sequence continues at coordinate 23,554,106 of NC_081788.1, read as the reverse complement.
GGCAGGGTGGACATCGACGATTGCCCCTTGGGGAGGAGGGGGACAGAAAAATGATGGGGGGATGGGATATAAAAAAGTGACTGATAAACATAAGCGATGAACTCAGAGTGACGAATAGCACAAAATTAAAATTCATTTCCACCTCTCCCTGTGTGGGGCCATGCAGCTGACACATGATTAATTGAGGGGTTTACTGCACACTGTAAATTGTTCTGTTTCTCTATGGCTCCCCAGAGACAGCCCAAGGAACCACACGCATGCCGAAAATAAAATACAGTAACAAAAGAAATAAAAAATAAATAAATATATGAGCTACAGAAAAAAAATATTAATGTTTACCTTTTCTGCTTCCTACTTAAATTGACAGTTAACCCAAAAATGACAAATCTGTCATCATTTACATCATCCCCAACAGCTTTTTCATAATAGTTGGTGACTTCAACCACGCAAACTTAAAGACAGTTTTGCCAAAGTTCTACCAACATGTGAACTTTACAACGAGGGGTAAAAACACACTGGACTTTGTCTACACAACAGAAAAGAATGCGTACAAGGCTAATTCCAGCATACAGACCACTTCTGAAACTCACCAAACCGGTTCAAAAATTCATCACAGTTTGGCCAGATGTTTAACATTACATTACAGGACTGCTTTCAGTGCACAGACTGGAACATGTTTAAAAAGGCAGCCACCTACAACAACCTCACAGACCTGCAGGAGTACAGTGAAACCGTGAGTGCTTCTATCAAAAAGTGCATTGATGATGTGACAGTCACCAAAACCATCACCACACGTGTAAACCAGAAGCCGTGGATGACAGCAGAGGTTCGTGGGCTGCTAAAGACCAGAGATGAAGCATTCAGATCAAGAGATAAAGCAGCCCTCAAAACAGCAAGAGCCAATCTGTCCTGTGGCATAAAAAATGCAAAACAGTCATATGCTCAGAAAATCAACAATCACTTCATAGACAGCAGAGACACACAGAGCCTGTGGCAAGCCATTCAGACCATCACTGACTACAAGCCCCCGCCACAGGCTTGTGATGATGACACATCCCTCCCGGATGTACTTAACCACTTTTATTCACGGTTTGACATGCAGAATGACACACCTGCACAAAAACTGCCCATACCTCCCAATGACCAGGCGCTCTGTCTGTCTCCAGCCGACGTGAGGAAGACCCTATCTAGGATTAACCCACGCAAGGCTGTGGGTCCTGACGAAATAACTGGCCGTGTACTGAGAGACTGTGCTGAACAGCTGACAGATGTCCTAACAGATATCTTCAACACCTTGCTGCACCAGGCAGTCTTCCCCATGTCTCAAATTCACAACCATCATACCGGTACCAAAAAAATCACCTGTGTCCTGTCTAAATGACTACAGTCCCATAGCTCTGACTCCAATCATGATTAAGTGCTTTGAAAGGTTAGTCATGCATAACATCAAAACAAGCCTCCCCAACACACTCGATCTGCTCCAGTTTGCATACCGTCCAAACCGCTTTACAGACGGCGCAATTTCCTCCACCCGGCTCTTACCCACCTAGAGAATAAAGTCTCTGATGTTAGAATGATGTTCATCGACTTCAGCTCAGCATTCAACACAATAATACCACAACAGCTCATCAACAAATTAAACCTGCTAGGCCTTAACAGTTCACTTTGAAGGTAATTGGATCCTGGACTTTCTAACTAGAAACCCTCAGTCAGTCCGTGTCGTCCACAACACCTCAAGCACTACCACACTGAGCACAGGTGCCCCACAAGGGTACAGTATGTGCTCTGCCCAATGCTCTTCACGCTGCTGACCTACGACTGCACTGCCAAGTTCAGCTCCAACCACATCATCAAGTTTGTGGATGACACAAAGGTGGTAGGTCTCATCAGCAACAGCAATGAAATGCACTAAATGGAGGAAGTGGCACAACTGGCTGAATGGTGTGGCACTAACAACCTCTCCCTAAATGAGGAGAAGACAAAGAAGATTGTGATGGACTTCAGGAGAAACTCCATCGACCACCCCCCACTGACCATCGACAGCTTGACAGCATCCTCACCACATTCTACGAAGGAACCATAGAGAGTGTGCTGACCACCTGAATCTCTGTCTGGTATGGAAACTGTAGTGCAGCAGACCATGAGACCCTCCAGCGGACAGTGAACACAGCTGCAAAGATCATGGGTGCCCCTCTGCCCTCCATCCTGGACATTTTCCTCACACAATGCTCCAGCAAAGCAAACAATATCATGAAGCGCCCCTCCCACAGTCTCTTCCAGCTCCTACGATAAGGAAGACGATACCAGAGCATCAAAGCCTACTCCGCCAGACTGCTCAGCAGCTTTTTCCCCCAGGCTGTGAGAGGCTTGAACTCAAATCACCCCATCCTCCTCTGAAACCCCACAGAAACCCCATACCTCCTGAAACATGGACCATCTCACCTCCTCCACCCCCCAACCTTTTCGACATCAAAGAAAAAATGCCTGAAACATTATTTTTTTGTGAAATTCAAATAATTTTGTGCAATTCTACTCTATGCGCACTAGACACTTTTCACACACACTGCTATATGTACATAATCCCACAAAATACTCAGTAATATGTGTGTTTAAAAGCTCATGCACTACAAATCATCTTGCACTGTTCCCTAACCAGCTGCTTGCCTTACAGTGTTTCACTTCGCACATGTACAGTACTACAGGTGCATCTCAAATTAGAATGTCATGGGAAAGACTGCTGATCTGACAGTTGTCCAGAAGACAGTCATTGACACCCATCACAAGGATGGTAAGCCACAAACATTCATTGCCAAAGAAGCTGGCTGTTCACAGAGTGCTGTATCCAAGCATGTTAACAAAAAGTTAAATGGAAGGAAAAGTATTGAAGAAAAAGATGCACAACCAACCGAGAGAACCGCAGCCTTTTGAGGATTGTCAAGCAAAACTGATTCAAGAATTTGAACGTCACAAGGAATGGACTGAGGCTGGGGTCAAGGCATCAAGAGCCATCACACAGACGTGTCAAGGAATTTGCTGAACCACAGACAATGTCAGAGGCATCTTACCTGGGTTAGGGAGAAGAAGAATTGAACTATTGCCCAGTGGTCCAAAGTCCTCCTTTCAGATGAGAGCAAGTTTTGTATTTCATTTGGAAACCAAGGTCCTAGAGTCTGGAGGAAGGGTGGAGAAGCTCATAGCACAAGTTGCTTGAAGTCTAGTGTTAAGTTTCCACAGTCTGTGATGATTTGGGGTGCAATGTCATCTGCTGGTGTTGGTCCAATGTGTGGGTCACTGCACCTGTTTACCAATAAATTTTGGAGCACTTCATGCTTCCTTCTACTGACCAGCTTTTTGAAGATGCTGATTTCATTTTCCAGCAGGATTTGGCATCTGCCCTCTCCGCTAAAAGCACCAAAAGTTGGTTAAATGACCATGGTGTTGGTGTGCTTGACTGGCCAGCAAACTCACCAGACCTGAACCCCATAGAGAATCTATAGGGCATTGTCAAGAGGAAAATGAGAAATAACAGACCAAAAAATGCAGATTAGCTGATGGCCACTGTCAATGAAACCTGGGCTTCCATACCACCTCAGCAGTGCCACAAACTGATCACCTCCATGCCACACCGAATTGAGGCAGTAATTAAAGAAAAGTATCCCCTACCAAGTATTGAGTACATGTACAGTAAATGAACATACTTTACAGAAGGCCAACAATTCACTAAAAATGTTTTTTTTTTTTTTTGGTCTTATGAAGTATTCTAATTGGTTGAGGTGAATTAGTGGGTTTTTGTTAAATGTAAGCCAAAATCATTACAATTAAAAGAACCAAAGACTTAAACAACTTCAGTCTATGTGCATTGAATTTATTTAATACACAAGTTTCACAATTTAAGTTGAATTACTGAAATAAATTAACTTTTCCTCGACATTCTAATTTATTGAGATGCACCTGCATGTGAAGCATATGTATAGTCTATATTTTTCTTTTTCAGTCTATGTATACATAAACATTTATATAAGAATTATATATATATATTTATATTAGTGCTGTCAACGTTAACGCGTTAACGCATGTGATTAATTTTTGTCTGGTTTAACGTGTCAAAATATTTAACGCAATTAACGCAGCATCCGTATTTTCTGCCATCCGTTGGCTAGCTTTACATTATATGATCACACTCTTATTCATTTAAATGCTTTTAAACATTTCAAGCACGGCAAGACAAAAGAGAATGCGCTGTCTGTGAATGCCCTTATGTGACACATGTAACGCTGTCAGAGTTTAAAGTCGGCCCAGGATGAATAGAAAAGACAGCGCAAACGGATGGTAGTTTCACGAGTCTTTATATAATTCCTCTCCGTTAAATGCACTCTTCCCATACATGTCATAGAGCGAATATTAACAGGGGAAAAACACTCTGAAAACTCTCCTCGCGAGCAATACTCTCCTCTCACTGCGCACGCGTTCACTGGAACAGCGCGCATACAATAACGTGTCATCTTAAAGGCATACAACATTCATGTCATGAACACTATAACATTAAGTGGCCGTTACAGATCCCCCCCAGGAAGGTAAAGGCTGCCCTCAGCCGTGCACAACTGAGTACAGCATCACTTTAAACAACCATTATACATGAAAAGTTGTCTAAATAACAGAATCATACTGGAGAATGTATTACTAAGGTACACACTGACATACATGACAGCACAGATGGACCAAAATACATTGTCTGCTGCAGCAATTTTCAAACAAATGAAAACAGCATGTAATCAAACAGAAACAAAACATAGGACATCCTTTTTTCCACTATTCCTATTTGTGTACAACATTGTAACAAGCATGTCAACAGACTAAGTATTAATACTAATACTCAATTTTCCTTTTTTCTTAACTTTAAACCTTCCACCTTCCACAGTGACAAATCAAGCAAATGAACACACAATGACGTAATCTAAACACTATTTAAGGTCCAGTCTGTCTGTGTGGTACACATTCGTCCACCTATTACTCGACCAGTCTGAGGTGATTCTTGGTGCGCGTCGAGGTCTCAAGTCATAATGGTGTCTACCAGGAACATTATCACTAACAGTCAAGTCATCGTCTCGAGACCCAACGTCAACTTGTAGGTCAGGCAACTCATCAACACTGTCAACATTTCCTGACACATCATGAGCACTGGATGTCACAGGGAGACATAGGTCTGTTAGGTTTACGGCGGTAGCACCAGCAGTATCCTCTGTTTCTTCCGGCACTTCATCAATCAAAGAACCGTCAGCTGATGTTTCTACAACAGAAAACCCTGTGGGCTCAGTCTCTGACTCAAGTGGTTCCCAGGTACGAAAAGGAAGCAGATTTACGACATGAAATACACCTGCGTCTGCCCCCGTACTCGCATCAATGAGTCTGTAGTTCACTTCCGACAGTTTTTGTGCAATTTGGTAAGGGCCAGCATATAGAGGGGCTAGCTTAGCCGTGAAATTCGCCAGTGCATCCGAACGGGGATGAGTCTTAATTCTGACCCACTCATTTACTGAGTAAGACACAGGCCGACGTCTCTTGTCGTAGTACTTCTTTCTTTTGTCATGGTTCTCATCCAAAACGGACCTAGCATGATCATGTGCTTCTCTGATAGATGACTCCAAGCTTTCCGGGTATGGGATACCAGGTTCATCCCCACCATCACTATTCGGCTGAGTGATGAGGTTAAGAGGGGTATTCAATTCTCGTCCATACAGCAACATGGATGGGCTTTGGCCCTTGCTTTCATGTGGAGCAGTCCTCAAAGCAAAACAAATTTGGGGCAGGTAACGATCCCAAGCAGTGTGCTTGTTACCGACGTAAGCACGGATGGCAGTTTTCAACGTCCGATTCACCCTCTCCGTTGCATTCGTCTGGGGGTGATACGCAGTTGTAAGTCTGTGTTCCGACCCCAGTGTGGTGAGAACATGCCTGAATAGTTCATTCACAAATGGTGACCCTCTGTCGGAGATCAGGTAATTAGGCACCCCATGTCGTGCGAACACCTCGCTAAGCAACTTGCTGGCAGCAACTTGGGCAGTCGCTTCTCGTACTGCACTAACCTCCACCCACTTCGAAAAATAGTCCACAAAGACCAGAATGTAAGCATTACCGCAGGGTGTGCGCGGTAAAGGACCCACGAAATCAACTCCAGTATACTCCCAAGGTCTTTGAGGGCGGATCGGAACCATGAACCCAGCAGGTTTCCTCTGGCTTGGTTTTGTGAACTGGCAGACAGTACAGGATGCAACATACTTCCAGAGGTGGGTAGTAACGAGTTACATTTACTTCGTTACATTTACTTGAGTAATTTTTTGGGGTAACGAATACTTTTCGGAGTATATTTAAAGAGGGGTACTTTATACTCTTACTTGAGTAAGTTTTTGGGGAAAAATCTGTACTTTTACTTCGTTACTGTGGGCGACGCTCCTCTCGTTACTTTATCTTAATGCAATAAATGTTATAAATGCTTCAGTTTGATCCAAACGCGCCGTCAACTTTTCTCTGGGCAATGAGCGATGCCCATTCGCGAATGATTCATTCTTTTGAGTCAATTCTGTTCAAAGGCTTGATCAAACCAATTGGCAAACGAGTGAATTGGTTCATGAATCAGTTTGAATGAGTCGTTCAGTTCCCTGCCGCACGCGCTGAGCGTCTGAAGTGGTTCACTCGGAGTTGTAACGTTTAAGAACAGAAAGAGCGTTGAAAACGTGGCTGGAACTGCACTGAATTGAAATCTGCAAAGGTTATTATTTGCTAGCGATGGAGATCCTTATTAGATGAACACCGCGTGTGCTGTCTACTGTTTAACAGGTAATAACTTGGGCTACGATTACAGTACACGATACCACTGTGACATTAGTTTGTTGTACGTGTGTGGCTTATAACAGAGGGGAGTCAAGTTGAATGCAGCTTCCAAAAGACAAAAAAATAGCCGATTAAGATTTTATTATTTTTAATACAATCACACTGGTGCAAGTACGTTCAGCGAGTCATATTATCAGCTGCTAAATTCAGATCTGTGATTGCTTGCTGGCGCTGAGCCAGAGACAGACGCGTTTTTACAGCGCTGCGCATTATAACCAATCACACACGATTCTTTTGAGCTTATTAAAGCATTGGCCAATCAGAGGCGTTCAGATGAGTCATCGCTAAAATGCCATGTGTGTACGAATCTTTAATTAAGATATTGATTTCACAGTGTTAACAGTTTCAGTGATTTTAATGAGAGTTTCTGAGAGTGATTGAAATCTAGACTGTCAGTGAAAACTATCTTTAATAATGTAAATGTTATTTGCTCTCTTTCTGAACAATGAAAGATTAGTAGCAATATTTATATCACATTAACTTTCAATGTTAAATTCACATTTAATATAAAGTCAGCCGTATTAAAAATATGTTATGGCATGACACCTATATCTGTTACTTGAGTAAACAGACAGGGTTTTATAATAAATTACATAAATTGGAGTAAAGGCTGATGAAATATATACATTTATACACGCACACATACATTACATACATTTTATCTATATATCTAAATAAAAATAGGCTCAGTATATATGACCCAAAGTAACTAGTAAACTAACTACTTGAGTAGATTTTTTATCCAATACTCTTTTACTCTTACTCAAGTAACTATTCAAGACTAGTACTTTTACTTTTACTTGAGTAAATATTTCTAGAAGTACTTTTACTTTTACTTTTACTTGAGTACAGTTTTTGGGTACTCTACCCACCTCTGCATACTTCTTAGCGTCAGAAGACATTTTTGGCCAGTAAAATCGAAGTTTCAGCCGCGCTATAGTCTTCGTCATGCCCAAGTGACCAGCCATCGGGTGATACTCCATCAAACTCCTTTTCATAGCCGTGGGTACGTACAGTTTAAGGCGCTTCATAGGGTGGAGATTACAAGCCACTTTGCCATCCACAAAGTACAGGAGTCCATCCTGGATCTCATACTGAGACAACTCCTCAGTGCTATTCTTATCCTGTGCCTCCAACATCCGCAGCAGCTTTCCAATTTCTGGGTCGTTGAGCTGCAGCTGCCTAATGTGCTCCCGATCTGAAAACATTACAGGGGGTAAAGCACGCAGGTCCAGTCCCCCAATAATGGCATAATCAGGGAGAAGTCCCAAAGGTACACTGCCAGAAGGAACAGGGTTACGTGAAAGTGCATCGGGGACACTGTTACTTGTCCCCGGCTTATGGACAACGTCAAAGTCGAAGTCCTGCAATCTGAGAGACCACCTAGCCAGCCGGCCAGAGAAGTTTGGGCGCGACATAAGCCATTTTAAACTGCTGTGGTCTGAAAAAATAGTCACGTGTAGACCCTCGATATAAGGCCTGAAGTGTTCGAGGGCCCAGATGACCGCTAAGCACGCCTTTTCCGGAGTAGAATAAGGTTTTTCAGACTTATGGAGGGCACGACTTGCATAGGCCACCACAACATCTCTGCTATTTTTGTCCTTCTGCATGAGTGCGGCGCCAAGTCCACTGTCGCACGCATCCGCATGGATAGAGAAAGGAAGAGAGAAGTCCGGGAATGTCAAAACAGGTGCGGAAGTCAGCTTTTCCTTGAGATAATCCATGGCCGTCTGACATTCATTTGACCATACAAAGGGAACATCCGTCCTGGTCAACGCAAAGAGTGGCTCAGCATGTCGGGCATAATCCTGGATGAAACGCCTATAATAGCTGGTCATTCCCAGAAACTGTCGGACTTGTTTCACATTAGCTGGTGTATGAAAATCAATCACTGCTCTCACTTTTTCCTCATTTGGCATGATACCATTTGGGGTGATTTTGTAACCCAGAAAGGTGAGTTCGCTCCTGCAGAACTGGCATTTTGCCAGCTTGATAGACAGTCCAGCAGATCTCAGCCTGGTGAGAACCTCTCTCAGGTCCACAAGGTGCTGTTCGAAAGTAGGCGACGCCACCACAATATCATCTAAGTAGACGGCACACGACTTATAGATGAGACCCGCAAGGACTGTGTTCATGAGCCTTTGAAATGTGGTGGGCGCATTGCACAATCCAAAAGGTAAGACCCGAAACTGAAATAACCCACAGTGGGAAATGAAAGCAGTCTTTGGCTTGGAGGTCTCTGCCACTGCCACCTGCCAGTAGCCTCTTGCCAGGTCAATGGTGGAAATGAAAGTCCCTCTAGCCAGGAAGTCAAGAGATTCATCAATCCTCGGTAGAGGATAAGAGTCTTTAACAGTGAGCTTATTTAGTGCACAATAATCGACACAGAACCTTGGCTCTCCTGAATGTTTTGGTACAATTACAACTGGGGCAGCCCAAGGACCAGAGGCAGGTTCAATTATCCCTTCTCTCAACATGTCTTCGATTTGAGACTCAATGAGTTCCTTTTTAGCAGGAGAAGTGCGGTACGGGGCAAGGTGAACCGGTTTTGCATCAGCTGTAACAATTTCGTGCTCCACTAGAGAGGTGCGTCCTAAATGTCCATCAAACAACCCACTGAAGGTCTTGAGCAGTTCAGTTAGTTTGTGTTGCTGCTCGTTTTCCAGCGATGATTCTCCAACCTTCTCAGACAGGGCAGAAGAATTGAAATCCAGGCAGGACAAATCAGGATCAGGACTAGGTATCTTTAAGTCAGCACCCTCTAACTCCTCAAGGGGCACCGGCTCATCTCCGAGCACTACCGTCCTAGACGGAACATGAATCAAAACTGAAGATCTCAACATAAAATCCATACCCAAGATAACAGGAGAAGAAAGATTATGGACAACAGCAAAGCGGTGATAGAAACGCTGGTCCAAGAAACCCAAAGACAACCAAATGACACCCAGCGGGCAACAGGATGCTCCATCCGCAAGCTGAACTGGAGGTGCAGACCATGGTTTTAATCGTACGTCCCCCCCAGGAATGGTCTGGACAACCGCTGAGTGCACCGCAGAGAGAGAAGCACCAGTGTCAAGAGTTGCATCAAAAACTTGTCCATAAAGATTAACCTTCACTCTGAACGGGGTATTCCAATAGGACGTGGAAGCAATATCCTCCACATGACACAGCTCAGGTTGATCATTTACGGAATCATCAGGTAAGCGAGGCACATCTATCTTCTGAAGGGAGGATTGCCTCGTCTGAACGTCCTCCCTCCTCTGAAGTTTCCCCTCTGGGCAAAGTCTGGGGCCACATTTCCTTCACCCATGGCTTGGTCAGAGCCATCCATCCGTCCAACACTCTGACTGTATCTCTCGGGGGTTCTGGGGGCTCCATTGGAGACAAACGCGGTCTTTCCTCTAGACTACAATTTGGACAAGTACGAGTGGTGAATCCTGGCAAGGAGCACTTAAAACAGTGAACATCCCTTTTTGGCGTACTACTAGCTTGTCTCTGAGGAGGACACTCAAAACTTGGACCGATGACTGCATGAAGCTCGTGAGCCCGCAAAAGAAGGTCCATGACTGACGGTATGGGTGTGCCATAAAGAGCGACTCTATATTTCTCAAGCACATGCTTCCTTATCAAGTCTATTTGCTCTAGTTGAGGTGGAGGAGACCTTAGCTTACGAAACTCACCCAACATATGAGCGACAAAGGTCGGCAGTGGCTCATCTGGCACTTGCACACGGTCCAAAATGCCCCTCAGGACACGTTCCTGATTGTCCGAAGGTAGAAAGACTGTCCTAAAGAACTCACAGAACTGATTCCAACTGGTCAAATGTGTGCTTAGTGCAGCAAACCATTTTTTTTGGCTCTTTTGACAGGAAACGTGGGAGTTCAAGGAGAATTTGGCCATCTGAGAGATCCAGGGAGGCCCTATACACGTTGAGAGACTGAAGCCATTCCTCAGGATTCAGGGAACCATCCGCAGCAAACACGGGTGGCTCGAGCCGTGATTGGTTAAGCATAGCAGTAAGTGCATTTGTTGTGGCACTCATATCCACAGCGAGTGGTTGAGAAAATGTAGGCACAGAACTATAAGTTACATTGACTGGCACTGACCTTTGAGCTGTTGACTTAGCCTGCCCCAAACTGTAAGGAGTTGAGCTGGCTTTGGGAGCTGGATGTGGGGTCACAGGCACAGTACACTCTTGATGTGTTAAACGGTCCATCATATCCTTTTGTAGGTCAATCGATTCGCGAAGGCACCGCTGCAGCACTGCCACTTCTGCTTGTAACAACTTGTTTTGAGACCGTAAATCTTCAACAGTATGCTGTGACGCTCCCTGTTGTATAAAAGAGTCTTCATCTGCGGACCAGTCAGTAAAGTCAGACTGAAAGTCAGGGTGAGAAGCCATTATGTATGAAATCACAATCAATTAATAAATGCAAATAATAAATCAAGATACCGTAAATTTACACAAATATATGAGTCAAAAGCTGTACTAACTTTGTACCAACTGTTACTTTTCCACACCCACAAGAAAAAGCAGCAGTGTTTATGTAAAAACTCAGAAAATGAACTTCTGCCCTGGTTTTCCCCTTTAACTGCAAACAAAGATATGCTGCACAACAGTATAACACAGCAATGTTACCCACAAAAAAAATATCAGGAAAAAAAACCGATGAAAAATTTGTGATTTGCACAATAGTCTCAACAAAAAAGTACTCAACCAAGTGTCCTTTCCAAATGCAATCTATTCCGCACCTGCTGGTTTGAAATGAACAGATAGGCAACTCAAAAAAAAAAAATTATGTCCCAGAAGTGTTTCACACAGTCTTCACTTCAATGTTCCCTTTTTGTCATCCATTAATGACTGTCCGATCAACACAAAAAAAAAATACGATTGTTTTTGTTTCTTTCAATATAGTTAAGTTCAGTTATTGATCCACATTCCACAGGGAAAAACGTTGAGAGAGAGGAAAAACAAAAAAAAATCCTCCAACCGGTTTAACACTATGAAAACAGTCAATATTCGGGCGATCCAGGAAAATAGCATAGGAAATCAGTCAAAACCAACATAAAAACAACATCACCTGAAAATCAGTCACACACCGACCGCATGGTGTCCATAATTAGCAAACTAGTCAGCACGGTGGAATGGAAAAACTCCAGCAACGAAAACCCCTTCCAAAAAAAAAAAATAATAACAATCCGAACCTCCTTGTAGATAAACACGAGGTGACCGGTGAATCCAGTTGTTTGGGCGCCAATTTGTAACGCTGTCAGAGTTTAAAGTCTGCCCAGGATGAATAGAAAAGACAGCGCAAACGGATGGTAGTTTCACGAGTCTTTATATAATTCCTCTCCGTTAAATGCACTCTTCCCATACATGTCATAGAGCGAATATTAACAGGGGAAAAACACTCTGAAAACCCGCTACAAATAAGAGTAGAACGTAAACACAGTAAATCAAAGGAGCAGTCGGTAGAGCGGTCATCTCTCTCCTCGCGAGCAATACTCTCCTCTCACTGCGCACGCGTTCACTGGAACAGCGCGCATACAATAACGTGTCATCTTAAAGGCATACAACATTCATGTCATGAACACTATAACATTAAGTGGCCGTTACACACATACACACCTACACACACACACACAATGCATAGACAGGGCGCCAGAATCCAGTTCTCTTAAGCACTTGAACTAACAATAAACATCCCAAAGTACCAGTTTTGTCAAATATCCTCATAAGAGCAATCCTAAATGATTTATATAAAGTCTAAAATGAACAAAAAGAGTTGTGAGAGAATGAGGAGATATCCATAGACAGTATATAAACGGTGAGATCCGCGTGTCTGTCTGCTCTTAAAGGGACAGCAGCCAATAAAGCGTCCTGTCAGTAAAGTTAAAGAATAAAGGGAACAAAGAAAATGACTCGCTGCTCTTGACTAAATAACTTTTGTAGCTTTAATAAGGATTAACTATTTAATTTATAGTTTATGCAGTGCAGTCTGCATATAACTTTGATAACTTTATTACATTTCTGTATATTTCCTAACTGTTAAGACAGGAAGGGCAGGAGTAAACATGACATTTATTATGGGTTTATGTTAGCATTGTTTTAAGTTTACTTAAATTAAAAACTGTTATATTTTTGAAGCCTAATAATAAATGTAAAAAAATAAAAAAAAGTAGCTGTATTAATATCAGTAATACTGGCCTTCATTCATAAAAAGATGCCATTTAAACAAGTATTTAAAATATACTGTCTTTATGTTGTTTCTACATTAATTTGATTAACTGTGAAATTATTACATTAAAAAATATATTAAAAACGTACAAAAACATTTCTTTTTTTATTGCGATTAATCACAGAAAAAATTTGTGATTAATCTAGTTAAAGTTTTTAATCGATTGACAGCACTAATATATATATATATATATATATATATATATATATATATATATATATATATATATATATATAAAACTCACCTTAAGGATCATTAGGAACACCTGTTCAATTTCTCATTAATGCAATTATCTAATCAACCAATCACATGGCAGTTGCTTCAATGCATTTAGGGGTGTGGTCCTGGTCAAGACAATCTCCTGAACTCCAAACTGAACGTCAGAATGGGAAAGAAAGGTGATTTAAGCTATTTTGAGCGTGGCATGGTTGTTGGTGCCAGACGGGCTGGTCTGAGTATTTCACAATCTGCTCAGTTACTGGGATTTTCACGCACAACCATTTCTAGGGTTTACAAAGAATGGTGTGAAAAGGGAAAAACACCCAGAATGCAGCAGTCCTGTGGGCGAAAATGCCTTGTTGATGCTAGAGGTCAGAGGAGAATGGGCCGACTGATTCAGGCTGATAGAAGAGCAACTTTGACTGAAATAACCACTCGTTACAACCGAGGTATGCAGCAAAGCGTTTGTGAAGCCACAACACACACAACCTTGAGGCGGATGGGCTACAACAGCAGAAGACCCCACCGGGTTCCACTCATCTCCACTACATACATTGGACAGTTGAAGACTGGAAAAATGTTGCCTGGTCTGATGATTCTCGATTTCTGTTGAGACATTCAGATGGTAGAGTCAGAATTTGGCGTAAACAGAATGAGAACATGGACCCATCATGCCTTGTTACCACTGTGCAGGCTGGTGGTGGTGGTGTAATGGTGTGTGGGAGATGTTTTCTTGGCACACTTTAGGCATCTTAGTGCCAATTGGGCATCATTTAAATGCCACAGCCTACCTGAGCATTGTTTCTGAACATGTCTATCCCTTTATGACCACCATGTACCCATCCTCTGATGGCTACTTCCAGCAGGATAATGCACTATGTCACAAAGCTCGAATCATTTCAAATTGGTTTCTTGAACATGACAATGAGTTCACTGTACTAAAATGGCCCCCACAGTCACCAGAGCTCAACCCCATAGAGCATCTTTGGGATGTGGTGGAACGGGAGCTTCGTGCCCTGGATGTGCATCCCATAAATCTCCATCAACTGCAAGATGCTATCCTATCAATATGGGCCAACATTTCTAAAGAATGCTTTCAGCACCTTGTTGAATCAATGCCACGTAGAATTAAGGCAGTTCTGAAGGCGAAAGTGGGTCAAACACAGTATTAGTATGGTGTTCCTAATAATCCTTTAGGTGAGTGTATGTATGTATGTATGTATGTATATATATATATATATTAAAAATCTGGTTTTACTTCATTGTTGTATGTCTGAATTTATGAAGCACCGTGGTCCTGTGAGGCACGACATTTCGTTCCACTGTCCACACATGTAACGGAATGACAATAAATCTCAACTTGACTTGTACTTGACTTGACTCAGCGACTTTCATGTATGACTTTCTTTCCAAAAGAGATATTCCATTTAATGAAAGTAAATAGGGACTAAGTACAACCATGGTCACCATTCACTTTAATTGCATAGAAAAGAGCAGCTTGGACCTTCTGCATCTACTTTTATTACATACAAGAAAGAAGGTCATATGGATTTTTCAAACAACATGAAGGCGAGTAAGTGGTGACTGATTAAAAAATTACTTTAATTTTTTTTTAATTCCTTTTATGAGGTTTTGTGCTTACATTGCTTTCTCTTGCTAGTGGAGCTTGTTAAAGCAGTAATCTTAGTACATTTACATTTAATCGTTCAGCAAACACTTTTATCCAAAGCTTAGATATACAGAGAGGCAAAAGCAATTTGTCATACTTACTGTATATAACTATATTAACTGTACCAAAAAGCTGAATTTCTTTTTTTTTTTTTATTATTTAATTTAATTATTTATTTACATTTTTTTCTGCCATTTGATAAAACATTAACAAAAAAAAAAAATCTTTGCAATATTTACTTTCTATATTACTTTCTAATGTATAGGGGTGTCCACAAAAATGTTAAGCAGCACTGCTGTTTAACAATAATAAGAAATGTTTCTTGAGCACTAAATCGGCATATTAGAATGATTTCTGAAGGATCATGTGACACTGAAGAATGGAATAATAGCTGTTGACAATTCCATTTTCCCATCACAGGACTTCATTTTAAAATATATTCAAATAGAAAATGGCTATTTTAAACTGTTATGATTTTTAAAAAATTTTTACTGTATTTTTGATTGATCACAGAAATAATGAGCTTAAGAGACATTTAAAAGTCATACCGGCCCCAAACATTTAAACGATAGTGTACACTGAAGTGGGACCTGATCCATGTATAATAGAGCCCCATCTTAAGCTGGGCTCTCTTGACTTGACAGTAGGGGTGTAACGGTACGCAAAAATCACGGTTCGGTATGTACCTCGGTTTTAAAGTCACGGTTCGGTTCATTTTCGGAACAGTAAGGGAAAGAAATGCAAACATTAACTGCAGGTTGTTTATTACTATACACTTTTTTTTAAATACTTTTTAATAAAATATATATAAAATAAAAAAGGAATTAGAAATAAAATACTGCTGCAAAGTTCTCCACTAAATAAAATACGGTCTCAAACCAATATCATATAATAAAATATAATGAAAAATATAAATAAATAACTAGAACCGTGCCGTGCCTGCTGCTGTAAGTGACAGGGAGACCGCCGACAGACCAGGCTCTTGTCTTCATGACAACAATATCTATACTTCATCTTGAGCATAAATATAAAGCCTACTGATAAAGGACACCGTCAACAGTATTGACGGCAAAATAGAGTATGTTTGACAGGTGCAATATTTGAAAATCGATAATTATTAATTCATTTTTTAAATTACATTTATATCTGAATTTATGTCAACCTATAGACTTTCAAACATCAAAGTGTCATGAATTAATATGTATTTGTGTAAAAAATGACATATAAACATATTTTCCTATTCTTATTTTTCCTGGAAACGCTTCCAACACGTTTGCATGTCGCGTGAAAAATAGGCGTCAGTTCTAATTCTAGCATGCACGCGTTTTCCACGCAGCTCGAGCCGCGCCTGAGATGCGCGTCTCACGCAGGCAGTCTGCAAGCTCTAACCTGTTAACATGGGAGCCAAATTAAAAACGGACACGCCACGCATCCAGTGTGTCGTCGGCCTTACCCCCAATTTCCACCAGATGCGTAACGGCTGTGGAACGGCTCCGCTGCGTGACAGCTCCGTGTTCCGTCGTCCATCAATACCCACCAGGTCCGTATTTGTTGCGGAACTGACAGCTGACGTCACGATGCCCCATGTAATCTCGCGAATTCTGGTGTGATCGCGCGATATGTAGTTTCTATACAGAACTACCAAACCAGGAACAGTTTTCCATCCGAAGGAGTATAGGACAGAACTCTTTTCTTTTCTCTTTTCATTTCTTCATCCATCGTGTCAACGGGGTTAAAACTTCAACAAGCCTGTCTCCGCCCATTATGACGTTTTCAATATGTAGTGTAGGGAAATATGAACGCGGTGTATTTTATTTTGAAAATTAAACGGATCTTTTATTTTGTTTCTGGCTGTTCTGTTTTGTCACTCGACTTCCTGTCCTGCGTACTCTGCCCTGTAGTGCTGCGGAGCGCTCCGGCATCCGGCAAAAATAGAAGCTCTGCGTATCTGCTCCGGAGGGCTGCGGATCGCCGGAGTCGGAACGCAGCTGTAACGCATTCAGTGGAAATACACTCATTGACTTTAATGGAAACCTATTGACTCCGCCGCCGTGCCGGAGCCGTAACGCAGCCGTTACGCATCTGGTGGAAATTGGGGGTTAGAATCAGCTGCAGGGCGGGATTTGCGCTGAACGCGGAGACTTCCGCCACTTAATATGTTCGTTTGGAAACACGAAAATGTACTTATGTTCCGCAAACAAAATATTGCATTCCGTCATTCGGTACACACGTGCACCGTACCGAAAGCCCTGTACCGAAACGGTCCGGTACGAATACACGTACCGTTACACCCCTACTTGACAGTAAGCATCTACTTAGCAACAACTTAGAGTAGCAACCACATAGCAACATGCTCAGAAAACTCTTGCACTTGCCTACTCTTTCTGCTTCTCTTCCTGTCTTATTCTTTCTCTTTTCCTCTCCCTTTCCTCATTTTCTCCTGGTCAGGGGTCAGAGGTTAAAAGCCACTCTTGTCACTCAGGGTTTTCCTGCTGACATCAGCCACTCACTAAGAGAAACAGTAAGGAGAGCATTTCTCCCTCCTTTTTAAAAGAAGGCAGTAGTTGACAGAGACGTGAAAAAGCACTCAAGCTCAGAGGAATGTCCCTGTGTCAGCATGGCAGGCAAACATTAACAGGGTTACAGGAGTGGGGCGCAAACTGCCAATGGGGCACAAATGCAAGCGTACTGCTCAACCACTGGTGCATCTTGCACATTCAGTCTTCATACGTACTGTAACAATTACTTTAAGTATATGGGTGAGAAAATAGGATTGGATTAACTGATTGCATGTTACCTAAGAAGTGGTATCAGTGTTGTTTTAGTATCAAGATACTATTATAGTTTTTTAATAATATTTTGAATTAGTTTTTATTTTGATATTCTGTTTTCATTTGCATTTTATTTAGTCTTTTTCAATGCATTTGTATTTTTTTAATTCATCTTATTTAAATTAAATTAAATTAAAATTTTAATTTAAATTGATGCATTTAGCAGACGCTTTTATCAAAAGCAACTTACAGTGCATTCATTCTAGCAATTTTTACTTATCATGTGTTCCCGGGGAACTGAACCCTCAACCTTGCTTAATTTAGCAAGCCAAGTTAACTAAATGTTACCTTGACAACTAGCTGAAATAAATTGAGTTTCTTTTTATTTTATTTTATTTTAGGTAATGTTTGTTATTCTGTGAAATAGTAATGAATTTTGTTATATAACCTTTTTTTGTATCAATTATCTAGAATAACCTTGACTGGCAGATGTTTAGTGTTAGAATCTAGAATTTTATTTAAATATATTATGTAAAAATAGGAAAAATATTATTATTATTATCTTTATCATTATTAATTCCTAAAATTTAGCAGGATGATATGACAATATATTTTGCATTAAAATATATTAAGTCATATTAACTCTGTAACAAATTTGATTAATTAATAAAATAAATAAATCAATAAATCAATAAAATAAAGAATTATTGCGTTTTATCATATCTGCTTAAGGTCATTTTATCAGTTCAGCACTTAAAAAAATATACAATTTGCAGTTAGAAGAAAAAGTACACACAAAAATTTGACTTATTATGAAAATACAGACATAACATTTGCCTGTAAAGTGCTGTTCTTGTGTGTCTGACTCCCTTGCTCAAAATACAACAAAATGCAAATATACCCAACAGTACTGGTACTTCTTTCTTGTGTTCTCTCTCTTTCTCTAGCCTTAGATTGTGAGTTTGCAGAATTCGTTGAGTTACTCCTGAAGGCCGGAGCTGACCCGTCAATCAAAGATCAAGAAGGTTCCCTTCCAGAGGAGGTGACAAAGTCTAGCGCTATCTCTTCTCTCTTGCACCAGTACACTGCTCCTAAAGACTAAATCTCACTCTGTGAAATCTTACTCCACAAAATGAAACCAAACCCACATAATCACAATCAGTTAAAAGTTCATACAAACTGTGCTGCTCGTCCAAATGGTACATGCCTGATGTCAATCTGACACTAGATCTAGAACTATTATCATTCTAGAACTATTATCACTGATTCCATTTGGCTGTGCAGCACAGATGTTGTACTTTCAAACAGCTAATTTCAGACAACTTTTCCTCCCCTGTCCTAGAATGGTACATTCCAATGAATGTGTTACTGTTGTTAATATTAAAGACATGGAATCTTACAATGGTGTCCCCTTTTTTTCCTGTTTATTGTTTGTTTTCTAAAGGTTTTCTGCCATTATACGCTGTTCTTTAATTATAGCATGACCATATTCCAGCAAACATTTCTTTAGGAAGTCAGGACAAAATGGTTTTACTTTTGCATGAAATTCAGTGTTTTTCAACTGCAGTGAAAACGTCCATCCCCTTTTGTCATCTCGCATCAAAATCCAAAAACTGTTTGGTCTGTTTTCAACAACATTGCTTGATCTGTGCATATTTCTCTCTTGATTCAGACAACAAAAAAAATTCACTGGAGAAAGCAATGTTATAGATATAAGACTTGTATTTTAGGAGAAAGCAAGAGTATGAAGATAAAAATAGCTTAATGATGAATTTGTTCCATACCTAAAACCCTTTGCTGAAGTCGTGTGGATTACTTGTGGATTACTGTTGGGACTTCTCAGGGAAGTTGTGGCCTAATGGTTAGAGAGTCGGACTCCCAATCGAAAGGTTGTGAGTTCGAGTCTCGGGCTGGCAGGAATTGTGGGTGGGGGGAGTGCATGTACAGTTCTCTCTCCACCTTCAATACCACGACTTAGGTGCCCTTTTGCAAGGCATCGAACCCCCAACTGCTCCCCGGGCGCCGCAGCATAAATGGCTGCCCACTGCTCCGGGTGTGTGTGTGTGTGTTCACTGCTCTGTGTGTGTGCACTTTGGATGGGTTAAACGCAGAGCACAAATTCTGAGTATGGGTCACCATACTTGGCTGAATGTCACTTCACTTTTCACACTCATTCTGACGGCACCTATTCACTGCAGAGGATCCATATAAATGGTCTAAATTTCCCCGAAATCTGTTACAATGAAGAAACAAACTCATCTACATCTTGGATAGCCTGAGGGTGAGTGCATTTTCAGCAAATTTCCATTTTTGGGTGAACTATTCCTTTCATAGTAAATGTAGCACAATTCTTTAGTACATTGGTTTTACTCAAAGGACTCATCAAGTACCTATGATCATGCTGTAATCACTGAATTTTTGTCTTTTTATGCTTTAAAACCACAAATATACTGGGTGAATTTTAAGTGTTTCTGAACACTTTTCAAAGAGCCAACACATAGGAATCCTCAAACTTTGTTTTACCCAAAGTTCTACAGCTGATACACATGTGGGATCACTATATTTCAAAGTATGACGTATTGAATAAAAACTGGGCTCAAGTGGAGGAATGGGAAGCATTAGCCGAGTTTGGGTCTTTATAGCTGCATCCCTCCTCGAGAGCAAGATCCTCTGTCTGTCGCTTTAGATATTCCATAGACAGGCTGGAATTATGGTATCGGTTTGTTTGTAAAGGCAGTTTGTCCCTTATTCCGGTCATTTCCATAAATCCGCTGGAGTTGGGGGAGGGTCAATGCCGCTGATGGCATCCTCCGTGGGCTTGTCTGCACGACAGTGACACTAAGCCCATTACGTTTCCATTATGTTTCTCAATTTCCCTCAGAGCTCTTCCCTTTTGACACGGACTCCACTAAAATCATGTCCCATATTGCTCCGCTTTCTTTACTTAACATTTATGCACTTTTACAACTCGCCTCTCTGGATGGTTCCCTAACACCATTAGAGGCAGATGGTGGAGGTTTGTTACTCTCACTGTCTGTCCCTTCCATTTTCTTTCTTTTTGTCCTTCTCTTTCTCTATTCAGCTGGTTGTCCAGCTTATGAATGGAATTGCATGTGCTGGGCTGCTCTTAATGCAATGCTTTACTCCACCCTCACTTAGAATTTGCCAGCCAGCAGAAAATGCTGAAAAATATCTCACTAATATCAAAAAAAAAAATAATAATAACTGTAGTAGGTTGCAGTGATGACATATTTTTGTAGAACAATCTGAAAGTTAACATCACTGGTTACCTCGACAAAAACTCTATTGGCTTATGAATTATTGCAGAAAATAAGATCTATGACCAACAGATTTTTATGAATATTACACATCTTGTTCAAATTAATACATCTTTTATTAATTTTGAGGCCTTAATACAGAAGTAAAAAGCAAAATATAGCCTAGTCTATAAACAACACCATGGTTGCATGACTTCAGCGTGGTCTTCACTTGGAAAAATTTGTTCAATCTTTATTTCAAAAACAGGCTCTGAAAGCAGCCTATCGAATAGATTAGTTTTTCTGTTCGGTCTGAATTCAATGTCCCAGACAACCTGTGTAGTCCCATCTAGCCACTTGTTACCAATGGTTTTACTGATGTATTAAACAAAAACCCATTCAAAAAAACCCACTGACTTCAAGATGATGGAACCGGAAGTGCTAAAATGCAAGCTTACAAAAACACATCATCCCTGAAGCACTCAATGAGTTATTGTGTCCCAATTTACTTATACACTATATGCATGTAGGCTACTCGTGTAGTGTATGAAATAAGAAAGTTAAATGGGACGCCTCTAGTAAGTGTTCTGACAATGTTTCTATGGATGACAGTGAATATTATAACATGCAAAACCACTGGATGGTGCATTGACCAATCAGAATCAAGTATTTCAAAGATCTGAGTAATAAACATGAGTTTCAGTCATGCAAGTAGAGTTAGATAAGGTTAATCAAATCAAATGCAAATACTGCCCACTACACCTCTACAATAATATTAACGTGTGAACGTTTGTCCTTGCAAAATGACCCTTTCTTTCTTTGTATGGCTGTTGAATTAAAATGCCAAACAGGATGTCATTGAACGCCATCATACACAAGAGAAAAATACCCCGTCTATGCAGCCCAGATTAAATTTAGACTGAATAACTATTTGCATGTTAATTTATCCTTCTCACCCGGGAGGCTGGTGAATCGCTGGCTTCAGGAAGTTCGTAATAAAAGCTCGCAGATCGATGATAATGGCATTTGCGCTTGCGTTTGTCATCTTAGCAAAAGCAACAGTGCAGGAATTTGCTCAGATTTATATGTATACTAGTGCTGTAAGTGGCGTGTAAATTATCCCAACTGTCTGTGTCGCTGTTTATCTTTGTAAGACTGAACTATTAAAGGCCGTGCATTAATGGCTGCGGCAGCCCCAATCAATGGCTGAGTGAAATCAGTTTGTTTCTCTGCAAAGCGCTCATCTTTTTTGTTTTGTTTTTTTTTCTCCATAAATTTTGCTTTTTATTCCATGCAATCGATACGTATCCTCTGTTTTCCAGCTGAGCACAGGCCGAAAACATACGCTAACCACATTACTACAGTTGTATTGTTTTAGGTAACACATTTTGCCGCCTTTGTGCGTTTGAACTGTTTAGGAAGTGGTTTTGAGACTCATTAAAAGACGCAAAAATGTTAACAAAATCTCTCTCTCTCTCTCTCTGAATGTGGGATTTTACTTACAGTTGTGTTTTTCTGGTCACTGAGGAGAACATCAGGCAGCCTGTTTGTCCTCATTTCACAGAGCAGTTTACAATAAGGTAACATTTAGAGGATTAGGGAAGGTTTGACTAAACAGCAATCTGCTCCAGTCTATGGAAGCAGAAGGATGAGCGCGTGGAACCGACGAACAGATGTGTGACTGATGAAAGTTCCACGTGTGTGTGTGTGTGTGTGTGTCGGGCTTTGCAGAAATGTTTCTTTTGTTCCTGTAAAACCAAAATGTATGGACACATAGAAACATAGTTTTTGTAATTAATACCGCAAACTGAGTAGGCTATGTGTTGACGTGCACAATACCACAAATTAACAAAACAATAAAGAATGTTATTGCTTGAAATATGCAAGGTGTTAAGTATTAAAATACTGAAGTATTAATATAATAAACACTTTAAAACCCCTGCTTGGTCAATTTTATATTTTGCAAACAAATGGCAGATTTAACTTAGATGACATAATTAAACATGAGTTGAGTTTAATGACTTTAAAACAGGTTGCTCGACACAAAGCCATCGTTGTGAGATTATACATTTTCTTATAATGGCTATATTAGTTTTTTTCTTCTTCCAAACAATAGGCTGTGTAATGTATTTGTTTCTTTGAATGGGAATAAACTATTTACTACAAAAACTACTATTATGTGTTATACTAAGCTAAAGTGTTTAACTTAAGAATTCAAAATGTATTAAATGCGTGTGAAATAAATAAATAAAAAAAGAACATCGCAGTAACCCAAAAACGATTCAGCTTTATTTCTCCATAAAGATTTGACTATACACAATTCATACCATTGGACAGAAGGCATATAGGACTAAATTCAGTGCTCTTTTTTTCAAAGATCCATAGCAATAAATAGTGCTCATGAAACAAGACTGTTGACACTTTTTGAGACTTTACAAAATTTACACCCATTAAGACTCAACATAGATTCAACAAAACATGTTGAAATACATTTCTTAATGGTTACTTTTCTTTTTTCCATGTTGCCCTTTGTTAGCTTATATGTTCACTCGGTTTACCAGTTTACAACTAATTTTTCTCATGTTTACAATTGGATCACCAGTTTTATAGTTTTACATCAACTCACTGTACTCTTTCCCATGATCCAACTCTTTATAATACTGACATTGGTACCCACAACAGGAATAAATAACACTCAGTCCTCTTATTTGTTGCTTAGATGTGTCAAATATGAAAAAATACAGTGTAAGTTTCCCTTTCATGTGTTTTGCTTGATAATAACTGGTCAGACCATTAAAGTACTTGTATATGTGTAATGGAAATCCACTGTTTTCATCTGCTCTAAAATAAATCACATTCGAACATATGTACAGTATGAGATCCATTTTTGCTCATGGAGCAATGAGTAGGAAATGATGGAAACAAATGGCAATGGGAAACAAAGGTATCTTGATGGTAATAAAAACTGTATCAATATCAAATATACTTAACATTACCAGAAATAAATAGTAACTTCAATTTTAATCTTTTATACTATTTATTTTGTTTCATTGCTGAGCCAGAATGCCGGACGTTAACGGAAAAACACTGAACAAACAAGGGACCATTGACAGAGATTTTTATGACAACTCAGAGCAGTGCCTGCGGATTCATCCTTATTAAAAATAATTTGTATCTATTCTTCAGACCTAATGTGAAGGGCCATCTCTAGTAGAGCCGTTTAGAAAGTTTCAACCATTAAAATCCCAAACCCTTGTAAGTAGGAAAGATACAGTACACTTGTGCCACTTGTTTAAATATCAATCTTTGTTCAGTGCCCTCCTCTATTTCCCGTAATCAGCCTGCCGTGTGCAGTCGAGGAGGAACATACAGTAAAGTGCATCGTGGACGGTTCTCTTCTTCATTCAGAAACATGCATGGACCCTCTTGTTCTCAAAAACGTAGTGGATTGTGATTGTTTTTCCAGGGTGGTCTGGGGTATGAACGCCATTCGCAGCTGCACACAATTTCATGCTGGAAATCATCCAATCCAGTTTTGAGAATGATGAAAAAATATGACTTACAAAATTATAATACAGCGCAAACATTCCACGGTGGGTTGCTCGTATCAGCGCACCATTCAGCAAGGTCAAGCCACCATGTTAAAGTAGGTGCCGTTTTGGGCCTTGCCACACAAATGTCACCAATTCTGGGAAAGATGTCTATAAAATCGTCAAATTTCTTGTCTATAGTACTTCAATTTCCATTATGACCTTTGCCCTCAGAACTGGGAGTGGTCCATTTCATCAAGCCACGAGGCAGGGCTGGTGGGGAAGTCTGGGTAGCCCGTGCTGCTTCCTGTCGACAGGTCAGAGGTGGGTCCCCCAGCCATTGCTCTCAGAACTTGACCTACGCTGGGCTGAGTGCCCTGACCCATGATGCTGTCCATGTTGAAGCCTAAGTTGTTGAGCAACGGGGTGTGGCCTGGGAGGGAAGTGATGGATGAGGGGGACTGTGGCAGGCCGTAGGGACTTCCTGCCCGCAGGTCATGGTAAGGCTGCCCGCCCCCCTCCAAGGAGAAGGTCCCATTGAGCATGTTGCCATTCGTGATGTCTCCGACACTTCCATACAAGCCATTATCATGACCAAGGTC
Source organism: Carassius carassius (assembly GCF_963082965.1). NCBI lineage: Eukaryota > Metazoa > Chordata > Actinopteri > Cypriniformes > Cyprinidae > Carassius > Carassius carassius. The sequence continues at coordinate 23,528,931 of NC_081788.1, read as the reverse complement.
TGACAGGATCTGGTCTTCTGTTGGTGAGAGCAGACAAAATCAGTGTTAAGATTGTTTCAACAACAAAAAATAACTACACTGAAAAAAAAAAAAAATGTGTGTAGAAAAAATTTTTCACTCAGAAATTGCTAGTAAATTGCACAATTATTTACAAAGAAATGCAAAGTAACATTGAATTAAATGTGAAACTTTGTAGTAGAGAAAATGAAATAGTATTTTCTTGTAAAACCTCGGTGTACATAACTGTTCAAAAGTTTGGGGTGAGTTCATTTTTTTTATAGAAATTATTACTTTTATTTAATAAGGATGCATTAAAAGCAGCATAACTGTTTTCAACATTTATGATAATAACATTGATGCCTGTTTCTTGAGGCATGTTAGAATGATTTCTGAGGGATCACGTGACACTGAAGACTGGAGTAATGAAGCTGAAAAAGTAGATGTGCTGTCACAGAAATAAATTACATTTTAAAATTAACTAAATCAGAAAACAGTTATTTTAAACTGTAATTTTGACTGCAAATTGCAAATTTGATCAAAAACAAAGAAAATCTTACTGACACCAAACTTTTGAATGGTAGTGTATAGATGCTCCTACACACAGAAGAAGAAGAAATACAGTTATGACAAAGACCTCATTAATATCCATTTTAAAAAGGGGATTACATGCTTCTGGAAATATCTGAGACGCGATGAGCATTTGTCATTTACTTTCTGTACTCACAGGGGCACAACCAGATCCTTTTCTTTCAACAACAACAAAGGCACTGCGAGCTTCCTCTCTAATCGACTAAAAGCTTCACCATTTTTATAGAGTTTGTGCATCGCTGCTTTCATTTCTCGTAAACATGGCCTCTCTTTGAAAGTGGCTCTAGACTTTTATGAGTTCTCAAAATGGGCTGACAAAAATTAAATAATCATTAAAAAAAACACGTAGCAGAAACAAAAACTTAATTTGAATATTCCAAACAATCCACCAAGTGACATATTTTCAAAATAAAAGGCAAATTAATGCATGAACGGAAATAACAACAAAAAAAACTTCCTGAAACTAATACAAAGAAGAGAGAGAAGACAGAAAGCAAGGCATCGTGGGAGATGTAAACAGACTTACCTCTGAAACTAAGCTCACTATCGCTGAGTCCTGCATCATCGGCTGAGCTCTCTTTCTCTGTCTTACTGGACCCTCGATTGCGTTTGACACTTTTGTAGAAATGACCCCAGCGGTGCCGCCCAGCATCCTTCTTCAGCCGTTTCTCTTTTGCTCGCCTGTTTTGAAACCACACCTGTGGACAGACAAGCCTCAGTAAAGACACAGATAGCCATTTAATCATACACACTTTACACTTCACCTACATCAACACTTTAAAGCTTCAATTGTGGCTTATAGTCACCGCACCTGCACCACTCTCATGTCCAGGCCTGTTTCTGAGGAGAGTTGCTCACGCACATGTCGTGCTGGCTTAGGTGAGTTCTTGTAGGCACTTTTGAGCGTCTCCAGCTGTTTGGCTGTGATGGTGGTTCGTGGACGTTTTGCTCCTGTCTCTGAATCATCTGTAACACACAAATTTGAAGAACTTATTAAAATTGTCTTTTCTGTGCTGCTAAACAGAACTGTAATTGATGCCCATTGTCTGCCTTTGGATTTAGTGCTCAAAAACATTTCCTATTATTATCAATGTTAAAAACAGTTGTGCTGCATAATAATTTTTGTGGAAACCATGATACATTTTGTTTTCTAGGATTCTTCCATTAAAAATATATATTTCATATATAAAATATTTTATAACATCTTTGCTGATCCATAAAGCAATAAAACAGTAAAGTGTGTTATAAGAAGTTTATAATATTTTAAATAAACAACTTTTAACTTCGAAATGAACTTAAATAACTGTCGTAATGAAAAACACAAGCATAAAGGTGACAGATAGTATGAGCAGGACTGAACTGAACTCAAAAAAAGTGAATTATTATTATTTTTTATTCAATCTACACTGATTCAATGTTGAAGTGAAGCAAATTTCTCGAGCATGAGGAAAAATGTCAGGAGCTCATCTACCATGAGGTACGAGTAAAGAAGAGTTTGTGGGATGCTTTGAGAGGAAGTGCTCACACATGGCCAGTCGATACTCTCCTGAAACTGTCACACTGTGGCGGAAGAGGGAATAAATCTCTCGTGAGAATGGCATGCCAGTGCGAGTTATTGGGGCCCCTACTATAAAAGTGCATTGCATCACTTAATATAATCAATCAACAGCCCACAGAAATCTCCATAAATACAGTGTGAGATCACAGAGGGACTTAATATCCCAGACACTGAGACCCCTATAGACTGTAGTTAATGATGATTTTGTCTCCTTTACTACCATCCTGTTGCCTCCTCTGATCTCTCGGTGTCTCTGTATGATTGTAAAAGAAGAAGTTAATTACACCGTCTCCACTCCTGAACATTGCTGTCAGAATGATTTCCAATTGTGACAGAAAATCCAGTGATGTGGGCCGAGTCTGGGACAATGCATCTAAATATCACCAGTTCAGCAAACAGCTACAATTCTAATGGGTCAGTAGCAACCGGAATAATTTATTTATATAAATACTAATAATATTTTTTTTCAATGTTACAAAGCTCAAAATGTACTGCATAACAGGAACAACCAACTGATGGTTCAAGAGGGCATGATTTATTATATTTATAATAAATATATATTATAATGTGCATAATATTTTCTATGCACTGTACTGTCCATTGCACTAGTGTAAATTATGTTCATATGTTCATAGTTCTGCCTATAGTGTACATACACTTTTACATAATCCATCTGTATAGTATGTTCATAGTACACCTACCTGTATATCATGCTTATAGTATTTAAAATCTGTAAATTATGCCCATAATACTTATCTGTATAGTTATTGTAAATATTATAGACCTTGTATATTCTGTACTTACTGCTTATTGCACTTCTGGTTAGATGCTATAACTGCATTTCCTTGCCTTGTACCTTACATGTGCAGTGACAATAAAGTTGAATCTAATCTAATCTAATCTAATTTACACAGATCTCAAGACAACAGCTCACCATTTTGTTTGGCTGTTTCATAGTCCTCCTTGCACACAAGCCTCCCGTCCTCCATGAGGTAGAACTCATCACCGGTGGCCAGCTGCCTGCTGCACATAACACAGGCGAAGCAGTGAAGGTGATACACAAAATCCTGAGCTTTCCGGACCACCTGCGTCGGGGGAATCCCCTGCTGGCACGATGCACATTTTGTCCCAAAACGTCTGCAGGTACACAAATAAAGACACAGTATCATCTGTTTGATACAGATTCAAATTCAGGTATTATGCCTTAATCACTAACAAAACCTGCCACAAAGATATGATTCCTATCTTCCTTTGAGCCAGGTTACAAGCATTTGTTCAATGATTATTTTTCACATGTATCAATTATTCTGCAGACATTCTTTTATGCCTAATCCTGATTTCAAGGTTACAATTATTGTCAGCGACAGAAGAAAATACAAACATGACATATACTTTTTCTACATTTATGGGTGTTTTACTATGTCCAAATTTTGTGAACAAATGCTTATTTATAAACACGTTTTTATGTTCATTGAAATTAAATGGAGTATTGAAAAAAAAAATCCTACTCCTTTGCAGATTGAAAGTTAAATGACACATTTTAAATACTTATTTTTGCTATTAAAAATGAAACGTTTGACATTTGACTGCTTATGTTATTTAGATAAGCACATTAAAGCAGATACATAAATATATAATATGAAAAATGTTATTTTGTGAAATAAGATTTTATGTGTGTGTATATATATATTGTGTATATATATAATAATTAAGGTAAGTATATTTTTTTGCAAATCAGCAGATTCCTTTTCACATCGCAGGGCTGTGTAATTAAATTCTGAAATAAACTTTAGTTTAGATTACTAAATGCTGTAGAAGTATTGTTCAGTCTTAACTAATGTTGTTAACCAACTAATGTTGTTAATTAAATAATGCTGTTAACAATTAAAACCTTATTGTAAAGTGTTACCCAAATTAATTTTAGAGTTTAAGCATCATTACATCTTGAATTTAACTGTGGCTATTGTCATAAGCAATCTTTTTATAACTGCAAAGGCTGTTATAAGCTACAAAAGCTCAGAATACTACAGGCGGCATCTTTGTTTGTGCTTGTCATGTCCCTGGAGTTGACAGATGCTCTTGATCAATGTAGAAAAGGCAGAGAGATTCACAGGAGAGAGAGAGAGAGAGAGAGATTCACATGAGAGAGAGAGAGAGAGAGAGAGAGAGAGAGAGGCCACTAAACGCACGTACAGAATGCCTCATAAAGCACTGAGTCAGAATAGGCTGTAAATCACAGTGTGAATACTGCTAAATAAACCCTCCTTTTACTTAACCAAGGTGAAGTTTTTGCAACATTAACGGGAAGGTGAGCCCCCGCCCCCTCGCTTGTGAAAAGCCAGCATTTCCTCCTCCATCCCCCTCACCATCTTCCCTCAGCCGCACCACCACAGTCTTAACATTAAAATGCCTCCTTTTGTCCCCACGGGCTTGCTAATAAAGTTAGCCTCCACTCTGAGTCTTGCTAGCGTTTTAGGTCTCATTGAAGCCTGTGACATTAAAACCTCTCAAACATGATTTGGTAAAAGCCACTACTGATCCTGTTTTGGATAAAAGTCAAACTTAATTTCCTTCCTTAAAAGCCAAGGGGAAAATCCAATCGTAAAAAAAAAGAAGAATAAAAGAGGAAAGAAAGGAGAGGAAGACACTGGGAAGAAGAGCAAAAATAAAAATATGCAAAGTTGCTTTCTTGAGTTATTATATAGCACTGGGAATTGAATTTGGGAACATGCAGTCTTTGTGGCCGAGTTCCAGCACACTGTGCTTCCTAACCTGACATGAGAAAAATGAAACACAGGACTTTATTAACCATGACAGAGAATCTATGTGGCAACCTTTCCTTAAACACACTGACACACACATGCTAGTGCCAAACAGCACCAAAAAGCATGCACAAGAGATTTGACAAAACTGTTGTCTCACAATCCAACTTGACATGTTCTGATTCTGTCTTTTTCATTCCTTGATAATTCATGCAGCCAATAGTGATTGAAACAATATTAAATAAAATCTCTCATCGTATTATTTACAAAGATGTACTGTATAACTATAGGCCTACATTAAATGTTGCTCCATTAATGACTTAACCTTTGCTTATACAATTAAATAAATGCATAATTTATTTGATCTCTACATGTGATCTATCACATTCTTAAAAAATCATATTCATAAAAACTAGTAATTTCTTTTTTTCACATAAAACACATCTTGTTTAGCATTCATCAACAATATTATGTGCTTAAATATTTATCTGAATTATTTAAGCTGATTTTTAAAACAGATAGATAGATAGATAGATAGATAGATAGATAGATAGATAGATAGATAGATAGATAGATAGATAGATAGATAGATAGATAGATAGATAGACATTGCTATAAGAAATAACGGCAAAGGTGAATGCTAACTGAAAAACAGAGCGTGGACTCACTTGAAGAAATCTTCTTTGCAGTAGACATTCCCCGCGCGAGAGAAACACTTGTCTGCCAGGAGCGCGTGACAGTCGGCACACTTGAGACATTTTGAGTGCCAATGTCGATCCAGCACCTTCAAAATAAACTTATCCAGGATGTGTTGACTGCAACTTGCACACTGAGGGATCTCTAGAGAAACACACGGTCAGAAAGCGATTAGGGTGAAATGTGCTTACAGAAATACTGAACTTGATTTTAACTAAATAAGGTAGACTTACAGACAATTCTAATAGGTTTTTTATAAGTCTATAACAAATATGGGTACATTATATAATGTTGGATCGCCTTACATTGCACATTCAAATGAATATAATTATCGTGAATTCATGGTTCAAGCTTCATATAGGCCTATGTAGGTCTATTCGTATAATCTGTAATGGGAATAGACGCAGTAACGATCATACTACAGAAAGTTCTTAAATAAAGTGACATGAAAATATAGAATTGCAAGTTGCTTGACTCGAACGTTTTTTAGCATGTTACTAAGCCTACTCCGCTCGTGCATTATGTAGAAACGAACAACCTTTTTGTTGATGTAAGTGATGGGGCAAATACTGACGAAACCTGTATTTTTAAAAGTCTTTATCATTTAATATTTGTAAAAATTAAAGGACATATCAATAAGAATTCGACAAAGAATTATGACAACTGCACTGAAAAAGAAAACAATAAATACAAATAAAAGTATATTACTAATAATATCATGCTAATGAAATTATTATAACAAGTAATACCTGTAAAGAAAGTTATTAAATGCCTTTTCATTTTAATAAAATGTATTTATTGTAATTCATGTAATTATTATTGTGCACGATTGTGAAAGCAAATTTGAAGTACCTTCAACGAGACAACCTATGGGACCGGTAAAGGCTGGACAGGTGAGGAAAGATGTCCATTTGTTGGTAAATAATCAATATTTCAGAAGAAAACAGGCGAGGACATGAGGACATTGAGATTGAAATCATATAACTGGTCCATCGATTCTTTAACAGAGACAGTCTGTCACTTCAATTACTGTTGCTCAAGAACAAGTGCTCGAACAAAACAAGCACAAAAACCAAAATCTAAAAACAAACATAGATTAAAGTAACGATAAATGCAATTTATCTTATTCGGTCAAACAGAAGAAATCCGTTTAAGGGTTCAGACAATACCAGCAATAGGCTACTCGGTATAATTTCTTCAAATCACAATATCATGACATTCAATATCGATATTTGACCTCTGATCCTCTATTCTTTCTGTCGTCAAGTTATCACAAGTAGCCTACTGTTTTAATGGATTTAACATAGGCAAGATATTCTAATATGACACGAGAGGATATTATTATTGTCAAAAAAAAAATTATTTCAGCAGGTGCTTAAATGCGTAATCACATGAATAGTGTTTATGCGTCACGTTAACGTACAGCAAATGTCTAAAAGTTCATCAAAATAGTCCTCTACTGCAATCTATAATATCACAATGACAGAACAATGTTACCCTCACAAACACAAAACACTATCCACACTATAATAATGCGGAAAACAATAACTAAATAACATACATAAAATAACTAAAAAAATACATAAATACGTAAAATAAATGTAAATAACATATCATACATTATAAAAACATTAGTCTACTTTTTAAATAGAACGCAAACAAATGAGTTTCTGTGAAGACCCCTTTCCCATAAATTAATAGGCATTGTGTATTTTATTTTTAACTTTTTTAGATTTTACCCAAAACACAATTAAGTGTATGTGTAGCCTTGTTATCTTGTTTTTTAGTGCCATTAAACTACAATTTATTTTCCAGTATTCTATGGTATAATTATATATATTGTATTTTAAAATATAAAATATATTTATCATTTCTGGTAAGTTAATTGACAGGTTATTAGCATTTTGTACTGTAGTATTTTACATTCTTCCGTTAAAATGCCTGTGTTCATGATACTGTGTGACTGTTTCTTACAGGGTCGTGTGGTGCTGAAGGAACAGCGCCCAGCGCAGCTTCACTCACCCAACCGCCTTCAGCCTTTAACGCTCATTTACTGGATGTATTTGATTAACCAATCAAATGGCTACCATTGCAGGCCTTCACGTATGTTTCTGAAATATATCAATTAACACTCGTTTTGTCCGATACTTGTTTTAAACCTTTGTTTTATCATTGAACGCATTCTCATTAAGATCTCGTTGTCGTGCAGACTTCAATTTTCTGTTTTCTTTTTTCATAATTGCCCATATGTTGTTTTAAAAGCACCTTATTCATTTGAATAATAATATTTAGACCCATTCTTAAAACAATCCTCACTTAATCCATCATTTATACGCCAAGGGGGGTTGAGTAGCAATATCTTTTAATCTACTATCATTTAATGAAATTAAGTATTCTCCACTGACAGACCTATATATTGTCTGCTTAACCTTTTGGCCATTCTTCAAAAAAGAAAATAGGCTAAATAAAGTGGTTCGTTTTCTTTCAAAGTATTTTCCAGCATTTTATTCAGGTAAATTATTATTATTATGCACGGATGTAGTGACAATTTTTTTTCTCTTTTCTTTGCAACAGAAAAGTGCAAGAAGTAAAAACAAGCCAGCTCCGAAAAAGATGAAGTCCATCTGTACATTTCTGAAGCTGAATAATTAGGTCAGGAATTTATCCAATTCAAACTCCATCTTGATTGTGAGATCAGATTATATAGGCCTAACACAGATTAATTTGCGACTGATAAGGACCAGATGCAAAGATAATAGGCAATGCCATTTATTTTTTATATTAAATGTTGATGTAATGTAGCTGGTTTTATAATCTCTATTTCACTGAGACAAATAATATGCACGTTGCTCCATTTAACTACTGGGTTATATTAAAATCGGATTAATTGCTTTTTTCTTTCTTTGTTTAGTTATAGGACCGTTTAGACGCTGTTCCCAACCACAACACAAACATCTTAATAAAAGAAGTGCAATGCAACAGACAGTTGTGCGATCTAACCTTAGTCTGATTAACAAGCAGTCAGGCTGGATTTATTTATTTTATTTTGGGAAAATATAAAGCACTGTACTTACACAAACCGCGTTTTTACGATGCATGACATTTAGTCCAGAGCTCAGTTACGACCAGATTCACGAAGAACATTCATTGGTTCTTATAAGATTATATTTTGGATCTAATGCACGACCAGAATTTGATGATATCTACAGTTAAAGCTATTTAGTACATAAAGAATAAAGCTCCATGCGTCGGATCAAATTTTATCACCCAGATAGTAGCTCACATTTAATTCCCCAGTGGAGTTTAATTAAAAGCTGCATGTTATTCAACAGTGGTGGCCTGCAGACACCCGGAGGAGGCCTGCCAATATTCTGATGAACTAATCAATAAGGAGAAGAAAAAGCTCTTACGTTGCAGTTGCACTCCGAGGATGTCCGGCAGACCCTTCACCGTGCTCTCGCCGGGCAACACAGCCGCACTTTGCATCATTTTCATCCAGTCCGATAAAACGCGCACATGCACACGCGGAGGTCTGAGAATCTCAGATGTGCGTGAAATAATTTCTCTCCCCAGATAGTGTCCCTTTACAGTCCTTCGCGCCTGTGGTTATCCTCGTGAAATAGTCGGGCGCCCGTGTGTTCTTTCGATGTGTGTCACACAAACCGCTTGATTCATTCACACTGCAGGGGCGGACCGAGCGTCACTCCCCCGGGGGGCCAATGGGAGGCGTGGACGGAATCGAGAGAGGCGGGAACTTGTTCGTCTTGCGCTCTCAGGTAAGTAGAAAAAGCAATAAGGAAGTGATGATGATAAATACAGTGCCACTACTGAAACCTCAGGATCTGAAGTATTTTTAAAACCTTTTGTGACCTGGCATGGGTTAGTCAATTAAGTAACTTAAATATTAGGCCTACGTGAATATTTAACACGTAGTTTTAATTCAGCATTGCTTTAGTGGATACTTACGCAAACACCTTGAATACATACATTGAGATGTATTGGGATATGTAACGTTAGCCTACGTAGACATGGCCAAGCTTGACTGTAAAAATAATTATAATTTAAAAAAATAAATAAAATGTTAGTAAACCCTGTTAATTGATTGCCTGTAAGTTACCTTTACATGTAGGCCTACTGCAGTGGGGACTGGGACAGTAAATCAGGCCGGGAATTTGACTCCACCCCAGGCCACCTCTGTTGCTGCAGTCACCACCACCCAATTCATGTGTCCACCAGACTGCTAAACTCTTTGGCTCTTTCAGTTATTTGAATTGGGTGACTGTGGACGGGCAAAATAATCAAATGAAGTATCAAGAAGTATCAAGGCATTCACTGCCTCTATCATCTTTCCCTTAATCCCCCTCTCTCTCACTCTGCACATTGAGTTTCTCTGCAATATGAAATAAGCACTTTCAATAATCTATATTAATTATGCAGCCATCAATTGTATGTCCCAATGATCACAGTCCTACTACTGATGACCTTATAAATCATAAAAGCACATATTTTTCTAAGAGTAGTCAGCATGTTTAGTTTTGCTTATAGCTTAAACTTTACCTGAAGGTTCCTGCTCTGACTCAAAAGCTGAACTGTCCACCCCTCTCGTTCAACACCAGGAGCACTTGTAGTAGTGCTACTGTTGCTTCCTTCATCACCTTCAAAATAAATAAATAAGCATTGTACATGCACTAGGCTAGATATTGTAGGCTAGAAATGGAAAATTAATTTCTGGTCAATTTTGGCTCTTAAAAAATACTGTATCCCCATATGTAAAACTGTGTGCTAGTTTGTCATTAAGATGCTCTTTTAAAACATCTATCATTATATACATTTGTAATATATATATATATATATATATATATATATATATATTTTTTTTTTTTTTAAATAGATTTTATCTATTGTCGCTAAAGCGTCCATCTGCCAAATGATTATGTAAATATTAGGGTGGAACAGTTCAACTTTTTCACAGTTCGGTTTGTTTCACGGTTTTAGAGTCACGGTTTCGGTACCTTTGTATTTGCTATGTTTATGGAAAAACTATACTTTCAAAAAAAAAAAAAAAATATATATATATATATATATAATCATATTATTAAGAATATTCTAACTACAAGCAACAGCACTAATAAATACAATAGAGTAAATATACAAATAAAATAAACTGACTTTCAGGGGTTTTTTAGGTAGGTCTTGCATTAGTTTTTAGGTACAGAAATTTAATAAAGTTATCAAATGTAAAACATTGCATTTTGGACTATAAATGAAAGATTATTCTTTATTAAAGTAAAAAAAGCTTTTTAATCAAGAGCAGTGAGTGATTTCTATGTTGTTGCTGTTCGATTAATATAAAGACTGTCACTTTAAGAGAATGCACTGATCCAGTGTTCGTATTAGTATTGAACAAGAGTGAATGATTTGTAAAGGTTTTTTTTTTTTCATCGCTGTTGTAATGTCTGGGAAGCTGATGTTTGATCATGTGGTGGTGTCATTTTCACTCAGCGATCACCTGATTCGTAGATTCATAAGTCCGTCAATTAATTCGCAGTTACATACCAGCCTATTGCACGTCAGCCTGATCGACTGCACAGCGGCAGGCCAGAATGACCGTCAGGCCACCGGGAAATGTCCCGGTGCTCCCGATGGCCAGTCCGCCACTACTGTGAAATTGAAAAATAATAATAAAATGTTAATTATTTTAAAAGGCTTTTTTTACTCTAAGAAACTGTAAAGAAAATAAAAAAGAAAAGAGTATGAGTTACAGTTATAAATTATCCTCCACGTAGGCTACTGAGAAAATTTCAACAGCAAGATAACCTAAAAATTTTTTTATAGCGAACCCCATCCGTGAACGAGCCTAGCCTACTATATTAGTTTACATTTTATTTAAAAGTACCCTAGTTGTTTATTTTTTATCCTTTTTTGTTACGCAGAATAGCTCTCTTGTCCTGTTGATCTGAACAGAACAGCAAACACGCTCAACAGTGCCTTGAATGCGTTCGCTAAGAATACAAACTCAAGTAAGCCTTTATGTTGTTTACCAGCAGTCAATCCTGACAGGACTCGTTTCATTCGAGCTTTTCTCCCTCCGGAGAGAGCGGAGTTCAAGCGAGATGAACTCAATGTTCACTTCCAATTCTCTTCATGGACAGTATAATGCGGCGCGTGCGCTCGCGAGCTCTGACAGTCACCGCTTCATCAAAACGAGCTTCAGAATGGAGCAGTCAGTCTCATCATCGTCAGTCTCGCTGCTTTTCTACGTAGCCTGCATCACATATGTCTTTAGGGTTTCTTTTATTATACCTCACTCCTCTCGTGCTCATTCATTTTTATATTACGATATATGTTCTGGAAGCTCTGTGAGATGCGTAGACTCAAGAAGATATACACTCTCAGAAATATAGGTACAAAAGCTGTCACTGCATATTTGTACCTTAAGGGTCCATTTTGGTACCTTAAAGGTACATATTAGTACTTAAAGTGTAGCTACATATTAGAAACCCACAAAAGTGTACCTTTTGAAAAGGTACAGTGTACTAGTGACAGCTTTTGTAGAGTGTAGGCTTGTAAAAGGCTGATGGCGACAGACCAAACTGTGAATAAGCTACTGCAAATTGTAGTTAGCTGTAAATATAAATTTTTTTTTGGCATTTATAAATTATAAATAGTAGCCTATTTATACATAATTTTATATTTTAAAAAATCGAAAAGAAAGGTTAGGTTAAGTCTTTCAAATGGCTTTTAACTTTTCGTTTAGTTTCATCATTTCGTAATTATTTTCAGTTCGATCCAAATGCATTGTGTAATTGTATCTACCTTCAAACAAACAATTCTACCCAACTCACAACATTTAACTGATTCTCAACTGAATTTCTCAGTCTGCTGGACAGTCTTGTTGAAAGCAGTTAATGCTCTTGTTTCAGAACACCAATAATAAAAAATTAAAATCAATAACTAAATTGTTCCACTTGAAATTGGAGGCACAGGAGTAACATCCTATACAGATCAAATCATCTCATTTATATACACATCGTATTTCAATCCTGCTTGCCTGGTGTAAAATAGAGTATAAAATTATAAATCATAGTTATGTTACAAAGACGTGGATGTCATCAAAGTCCGATTATCTCAAGTTTTAAACAACGCAACCAGTCTTGCTTAATGGCTCCAGTGTAATTTAGTTAACTGAAAGTGATCATCAAGCTGATTAAATGGTGGCAAACACAGCAGCCCTTAAGCTTCACCAGATCCCCTCTCTATGGTCCAATGGTGGACATTGGAATTATCCCGGGCCACGCTTTTGATTTTCATTTTGATTATGACGAGGAGTTATTATGCAGATGATTCAATTACGCTGATGATGAAGTGAAAATGTAAATTTTGTCTTACTTAAACAAAAGGGGAGCAAATGCTCTTAATGCTCAGTGTTTTGCCACACGACTAAATGCATTAATCCACGTATAGGCTAGTGGACGCGTTTGCACGAGCGCGCAGTTCTTTTGCATCTCAAAATCACTATAAGTCACTATAAAATTCACTAAAGGGCACCTGTCCGAACAACGAGAGACATGTGCACTATAATTCAGCGAAAGGGTGCGACTCCCGCTGACCCGAGAACCTTTAATTACTGCCAGTATTTCAGTATTTTTCTGACACCTCGAGCTGCTGCTCCATCATATCAGTAAAACGCGATCATTAATAGATCAACCCCTTCACCTGTGAGGCGATTGAGCTTATTCTTTGACAAATAAATGTTGATATTACATATAAACTGAAATTCAGATGGAAATAAAATCAGGACCAAAAAGTAACACGTTATATCATTATAATCAAATAAAACATGACGAGACTGTACGAAACACAATAAGTTCACACAATTATAAATGAGCTACAGGGGTTAATTAAAATAACCATACATGACCCTCCCCCTCCTCAGGTGATAGTAAAATTGATGTGTCTAATATATGTAGAAAAATACATTTTATTATCTCTGGTTTATAATGTGTTTTAGGCTATGTTAAATATAGTAGGCTTTTATATGTATCAGCAGGTTAATCTGATATGTAACATCTACAAAAACTTCAGTAAATATACATCCTTAAAAAAGAAGCAATTGGGAAGAAAGAAAGAAAAATGTTTCCAGTGTAGGCTATTTGTATTTGAGCCACAAATATTGCACAAAATAGGATTAAGTGTTTCTAATTATGTTTGTTGACTTAACATTTTAGAATTACATTACATTTTAAACGTCCATGTTTTCTAATATTAGGCTACTACAAATCACGCTCTTTGTACTTGCCTGTAATTTACACCCTTTAGGCAGAAGTTGCCAAACTCTAAAACTTTAATTTGCTGCAAACAAATACGATAATATTATTCTTATTCTGACACAAACAAATAACAAATATACAAACAAATAATTATCAGTCTCCCTTACTGAATAATAGCCTACATGTCAAATGTCATTTTTTTCATATGCAAAAAAAAATAAAAATAAATAAATAAACATCTTCAATACGATTCGAATACGACACGAAACTAAAGAAAGTTTGCGCCCTTAAAGAAGCACATCACGTCTCGAAGAGCGTCGCGCAAACCTGCCGAGCGTCGCGTCACTCGCGTGCCATTTCTACGCTCACTATACGTGCTGGATAGCGCTCGAAGTGGCAGGAAGTCGATCTAGAATTTTCGTTCCACAAATACAAAGAAAGACTACAAAGACAAAAACGTTACCTGTCTACATCAGTCTGGTGGCTTCTATTCCTCGAAAAGAGTAAATAAAGGCTGGACCGTCAATGTCAGAAGCCGTTCCCCCCATTTTCCCTGCAAAGGAAAGACAGAAAGAGACGAAGAGACCTCAAGAGAGGGCAACAGAGAAAATTAAATTGCTCTTGGGGGCAAATTCTATTAGGGAATAGTTATTGTCTCATGACAGGTCCTGTCCATTTACGTAATTAGTTGAAGTACGAGGTTCGGCATTGTTTAATCAGAATCAGAATTCAGGTTTATTGGCTTAAGTTACACTTAGGAGACACTGAAGCTTCAAAAATCACAGTTAACATGGCATATCAGTCAGTTATACAGGAAATTGTATAATGACAATATATTCAATATATATACATATATGCAATGTACAATACAATATAATAAAATGCATGTTTAATAGTGCACTTTATGATTGTGTAATTGTATAAATGAAATTAAATAGTAAATCTTAAGCATGCAAAACTTAAATAAATAACAATGACCCTCCAAAACCATGCAACACAGTGATGGCTGGCCACTGTAGATCAGGTCAGGGAAAATACATTATAATTGTCTAATACATTATAATTGGCTAAGGGTTAGATCCTGCTTAGGTTAGAAATTCAATTAAAGGTGACGTGTTCCACCTTAAAGCTTACCATACAATGAAGGATCCCCTGTAATGTTTTACTTGTTTTGACTTGCAATCGATAACTTTATTTAAGCGGGCTCCCATGAAACGTAATTATTCTGATCTTATGCTTGATTTTTATTGTGTTATTCAATTGAACAAAATACTTTAAAGTGCACATTTAATAGTATAATTAGATATGCACTGAATAATACACCATGCACTTCTATTTAGGTCTAATTGTTTGTTTTTGATAACATGAATACACATTGTAATTGGTATTGTTATTAGTTAAATAGAGCCTGATATTTGTTACATGGCACTGTAATGTTAAAGGAATAGTTCACCCTAAAATTAACATGTGCTGAATATGTCACCCTCAGGCCATCCAAGATGTAGATGTGTTTGTTTCTTCATCGGAACAGATTTGGAGAAATTTAGCATTCCGTCACTTGCTCACCAATGGATCCTCTGCAGTGAATGGGTGCCGTCGGAATAAGAGTAAAAACAGCTGATAAAAATTGAAAAGCTGAGTGAAAGACGTTTTTAAATTCAAACTATCGCCTCGCTTCTAAAATATAAGTCCTCAAGCCATAATACTGCTTCTTCCAGAAAAAGTTGTCTGATTCAGGAGAGAAATATGCACAGATCAAGCACTGTTTGAAGGCAGAAACATTCCAAAACTGTTTTAAATAACTATGTTTGTTTAGTCTCTTATTCTGACAGCACCCGTTCACTGCAGAGGATCCACTGGTGAGCAAGTTATGTAATGCTACCTTTCTCCAAATCTGTTCAGATGAAGAAATAAACTCATCTACATCTTAAATAGTCCAAGGGTGAATATCTTATTTCAGCAGATTTCCATTTACAGAGGGGGACTACTGTTTTAATTATTACCAATACAACACAAAAACATATCCAGACAAAATAATTAATCTGGTTCTTAATTACAAAATCTTAAATCGAGGTGATTTAAGACAGATTGGGAAAGAGAGAAGGTAATTTAGCTGGTACTTTATAAAATTGCTTAAACGACACTGATGAACATCTTTGAAGCATCTTCAGGCAGATTACATTTCCGGTGTTTGCTGACAAGACCGTTCATTCTGCTTCATTAATGCATGTTGATGGACATGCTCTGGAAGCCATCTAAACTCATCTTATTTACCTGTCTTATAAGAAGAATGTAAGCTTTCAGGATAGAGGTTATACTTGTGCTGATCTCAGACAACCTTCATCACACTATTCTGCAGTCTGTATATGAAGGCCAGTAACACTGATCTCAAGTCAGCTGATCCACAGCCCTATAGCCTGCACAGTTTACAACTGCCAAGAAGCTGTGCATGTATCTACTTGCTTTCATATGGCATTGGATCAGAGGATGATGATGTAATATACCTGAATAAGGTAATCTATCTTTAATGTTCCAGCATCACGGTGCTCCTGTGCACTAAGCAAGGTTTATCAAGAAATGATTTACTGAGCGAGACTTGACTGACCTTCACAAAATCCAGACTTGAAATCCTCAGCGATGAATTGGAATAATGAATGTGATCTATCATCGCTGCCTGATCTTAGTGTCTGAATGGGACCAAATACCTGCATCCATGTTCCAAAGCCTTCACTGGAGAACAGAAGCTGTTACAGCAAAGAAAAGACAGACTTACTATCGATGCACAAGTTTTTGATGAGTAATGACCAAATATCTTTGGCTATGTTTGCAGAATGTAGTGAACTCTGTGAAATTTCCTTCTGCTTGTTACTTTCAAGATAAACACTACTAAAACAAAAGGAGAAACTAAGAGCCTTTTAATCCTAGACAATATAATCTCTTTATGTTTAAAAAAAAAAAAAAATATATATATATATATATATTTAACCTTTCAACCAGATTTGGGGGCTTATATATAAAAAAAAAGAAATCTCATTACATGGATTCAGTATCATGACAACAGTGTTCAGATTCATGCACATGTCCTTTGCAATACATAATTATATATATATATATATATATATACATATATACACACGCACACACACACAAAATTATTAAAATCAATACATCTTAGATTTATAGTACACAAATAATATACAATGTGAATATTTTATGTAAACAAATATATAATAATCTCTTTTAATTTCTGCATATTTTACACAAATAAATCAAATGTTTTTTATATAAAATTTAAAATTAAAATAATATTATTTCTAAATATTATACATTTTATTTAATTTTATTAATAATAATGTAATGTAATATAATATAATTAAAACAAAATTCCCTCAAGTGCAAATAGTATCTTTTCTGACTGACAGCATTAAAGCTGGGAATGAGGGCTGCATCTCAAAAGATGCATTATGGACAAGGGGAGGACTGACGGTAGTAAAATGAGATTGATCTGTTTGGCTCATGTTTTAGGGCTAGATGTACATTCAGCGGTCAGAGTACAAATGAGCTACAATAACAGAACAATATATTAACCCTTTTCCCTCTATTCACAGAATTAATTCACTCTCAGTGTGCATACACACTCACACACCATGTGTACACCCATGACAGAAGCTTTACTATATTATTAAAATCAGAGTGGTATGACAGCAGAGGTATCAAACCTGTCCAACATTTTAATACCAGTATGTGATAGGCCATAAACATGCAAAGTACATGTTGGAGGGCCTCAGCAATAAAACCCAGCATTGTCTAATTTATGGAACCCAACACCAGCAATGCAAGGTGATGTTTTCCCCATGCTTTCTGCTGCTTTTGGTTGGGGACTGGGGATGTAGCTTTATTTCCATTGTTCTCACAGTTATACAGTCTGATGTGTACATATAACACTAGCAAGATAGACAGAAAATGCATGCCTTTAGAGTGTAATACTCACCAGTATGCTGGCAAAGTTGCTGGGGTGTACAAAGCACTGCCAGCTCTGCCAATTAAAAACAGTTAGCTATAATATACAGGACACTCTATAAAAACAAACATAAATAAATAATGTAAAAAAGAAAAGAAAAAAGGATCCAACTAAGTATATGAATTTTATGTAAAAACATTTTTTTTATGTATGGATGGCTAAAAACATGTATCAGTCATTCTAACTTGATTGTTGGCGGTACAAAATTTACTGCTATAATGCCAGGGTGTTGCTTTGTGGTTGCTAAGGTGTTTTGCATGGTTGCTTACTGATCCAAAAGTCAAAAGAGTCCAAATCTCCATGGTACTCTGATCTCTGGATATACTGTAGCTCGGGTAACTACTGTAGTTTAGTGTTGTTCCCAATGTTCACATCTCCTGTGCGAAATATACAGTATAACTCTAATCACCTAGAAAAGTAACAGTACAGCTCACTTAAATAAGTCTTAAAGGGACCGTTTAACACCCCAAAACTAAATGTCTATCTTTGAAAAAAAAAAAGACCTTACAATGAAAATCTAATTAAATCCAATGTTGATCTTTAAAATTTCTTATGTTCCACAGATAAAAGCAAGTCATAAACGTTTGAAATGGTATGAGAGTAAAGAAATTGTGATTTTTGGGGGAATAGTCCCTTTTTTCAGAAAATTCCGTTTTTGATCATATGATCTATACTCATTTTTTGATCATGTGATCTATACTCATCCTCTTTGTCCTCTGCTAGAAGCCTTGAACTTCAGAGCTTTTCTTTTCAATAAAGTTTTCAAATGCCCAACACTGTCAACACAAAGGTTTAAAGTACATCTAGTGAAGGAAAAAAACGTGACAAGCAGATAGAGATGTGGGACTAAAGGCTGAATCTCAGATTTCCACGAAAACCCTAAAGCTCAAGATCAAGCGATGGTGTCCTTCAGATGATCCTGTAATCTGGAACACTTCAAACCCTTGTCTCCCAGCGCTTCTCTTCAGATCCTCTCTCCCTGGGGTCACAACCCCCTCCCAGGCACAGCCAACTTCCAAGTGTGTGAGGGAAGAGGCCTTGAAAGCCGATTGCATTTTAATAAAGTTTATTATCAGTGGGGGCTAATCCCCATGGTAATCTCCCACACACCCAACGGAAAGCAGGATTACTCACTTGCTATAATCCCAATGAAATTGTTAGGATTTAGCTAGCAAAACAGACCAGATGGCAACAGCCTTGTTCTTCCACCCATGGGCCCAGACCACTCCTGACCCCAGACACCCTTAAACACAACACATGAGCTCTGCATACGCATTGAGGACACTGATAGGGTGAATGATGCTCAGGCTTCAGAAATGAAGTAAGATGTTACACTGATGGAACTGATGATACAGTTTACAGTGTTTTACAGAGGTTCGATTGAGAAATTAGTAAAATCTTCAGGGATGGTCTAAAACTAAAGGCTGGAATACACTACATTGTCCACTTTCTGAACATTTTTTGAAACACTAGGCATCATATACTTGGTGACTTTGTAAATGGTTACAGAGGAAAAATGCGAAATTATAACATAAAACAACACGTGTTCTAAAATTGAACCAAAATATCAAACATGATTGAAATTCTCAAAATGGATGGAATCTTAATGTGAATCTGTCATACACTATGCAATTTTCTGTCAACTCCCGACTGGCCAAAATTTGCAGACTGCCTATGATTTTAGACAACTAGTGTTGATTCTAGACTGTAAATTAGGCCAAAAATGTGAACAAAAATTGTGTAGTGTATTCCAGCATTTGCTTACTCATCTGATTGACTACAGTCAGACTAGTTTGTCTCACACACCAGCTATTGGTTTTAAAAATACTGGACATATAAAATGCACAAATGTCATGAATCTCATTCCATGGCAGAAAACACATTGGAGTTTTAAAAACAATACAAGAAAAATGTTTTTAGGAAAAATTATTTTAATCAGATTTTTCCAGCAAAGCACTCCACTTCAGTTTGAATGTTAATTCTTGCTTATCAAATGGGCAAACCATAATGTCTGTAATAGTTTCAGGTACTTGTATAGAGTTGCTCCGCGGTACAAATTTACATCTTAAAATATTTTTGTGAAAAAAAAACTAGTATTGGCTCAGAATGTCGCTGTGAGCTCACAGTGAAATTTAAGATGGACTAAACCTACATAAAGTTGTAGCTCTATCAATGAAGGGTATGACAACCACAATAAGAGTTAACTGGGGTCCAAATTCCCCAAAAATATATGCATTTCAAGTAATTTAATTATTTTACTTAAAATAAATGGTTGGGTTAAAGATGTTTTGTTTTTGTGTTAAAGTATTTTATATAAATTAAATTATATAAAATGATTGGTGCTTTTAAAAATTATGTGCACTAAAAAGTTTAAGAATTCTTCGATGAGTGGTCAAATAAAAATTTAGTTTTGTAAAATAAACAAATAAAAGACATCAATAACGATTATAATTTTTCCATCTCCAGATGCTTCAAAGAAACTCACAGGAGTAGTAAAAAAAAAAAAAAAAAAAAGACCAAAAAGAGACCAAGAGCAAAGGGTCTTTAAAACCACACTTCGGCATTAATTACCATCAAATTAAAAACAGTACTTCATAAACTCTCGATTTCTGTGCATACTTTGGCACTGAAGCTGACGGTTTCTTTAGTAGCCACAGATTGTGAGATTTAGTCATTCCTCTGAAAAAGTATTAGTTTGCACTGGAGCGTTGCTCTAGGGCAGAGACAATTTAGCACGTCGCAGCTTTATCCTCAGTTTGAAATACAGGTACATGGCGAGCAGACACATGGTGGAGAGGAGGTACAGCAGGACACAAAGGCTCACATCCAGCCTGGAGAATCCCACGGTGAGCAGGGACATCCAGCGCTTGTTGTGGGGTCTGGGGTACGGCTCTATCCTGACCCTGGCGCCAAGGTTCTCTTCCTGGCTTCCCAGGTCTCGCTTCACCCTCCAGCCTCCCTCAAACTGGAGGTCTTCCACATCCTCCTTCTTCTTCAAACTCCTCTGTCTCACTATGCCAGACATGGCCGCAGCTCGAAGGGCTTTGGCTTTATAGTGTTGGTTGACAAATAAGTCCAGGTCTACTATGTTTTCCTGGGGCTCCCATAGTTTCATTCCCACAATTTTTGGTTTGCGTTGGGACTGTGGCCGCTGTGGCTTCTCCCAAGGTGCCTGGTAATTGGCCTTGTATGCTCCAGCCACCCCCATTCTCTCTAAACCTGCAGGGTATGGCTCACCAGTCTGCTCCTCCATTGCTGGTTCTTCCTCTTCCTCTTCCTCCTCCTCCTGCTGCTCTTCTTCTTCTTCTTGAGGTTCTTCGGCAGGGCGGGTGTCTAGAACCTCTCGAGCCCTCCTTTCCACCCCACGTCTGGCTTCTTTCTCCATCTGAGCTGCTGTGAGTCGGTTCCTCTGATGGATGAGAGCTTGGGTTTCGTCCTGCAGGTAGTCCATTAGAATGTGAGCTGAGGAAAAGTAGTGTCGGAGAAAGGTCAGCACCTCCTTTTGGTCCCAGTGGTGCTCACCAGTCTTTTTTAATCCATGACAGCTAGGACACAACTCCGGAGATGGCCACTGAATCTTAGGGAAATGGGGGTCCTCACTAAGTTCTCCTGTGTGGGATAAGAAAAATGAAACTTTTAGAAGTTTCATAATTTCATAAACAGTCAAAAGAGGAGTTCAACCATAAATCCACTAAATCACAACTTTCACTTCTTACAATTGAAATCATGTTATCATGTACATAAAATGAACATTTTTCATCAATCAATAAATGTAGAAATCCTATTTTGCATCAAGGAAATGAAGCCTATTAAAAGAAAATCCCATCCTCATTACAGAGGTAAAACAAAAGACTACTATATATCAGCAATTATATATTGCTGTATGCATCATGGTACTTTTGTACAACTTTTAATTTATTCTGGTTAAAGTAAAATTTAGATGTTTCTAATACAGGAAAATTAAAGAAATAAGAATCAAATGAGAACAATTATTGAGAATAACTGAAATAAACCTCAAAAGTAAATTTTCTGCATACATTAAATCAGCAATTTAAGGGAAAAATTTGATTGTTATGAAACTGCAAACGGCTTCATTTGTACATAATAACATAATATTTCTATTAAAATGTATTATAATGCATGAATTTAAAAAAATATATTTATATATGTTTTCATGAGATTCACTTGCTAATCCATTGGAAGTCTCAAACATTTCTTAAACTAGGCTTAAAACAGGCTTGAACCCATTTAAAAAAGATTAATTATTTAATTCTGTGTTTAGTGGGAAAAGCCCAAATGATACATTAATCAATTCGGAGTTGACAGGTTAACATTACCTGGAGAAGAACACTTTTCTCAGAATTACCCACAAATGTTCTAATTTACCTAATATATTATATGATCATATATTCAAATGTTGACGTCAGTATTTAGTTTTATAAAAGTATCAGAAATTTTGTAGATTCAAATCTGTTTTAATTGGTTACAACAAAATTCATAGCAGAAAATAAATGGGGAAAAAAAGAAATGAAAGTGTTGAATATCTGCTGCAACTTCTCTTCCCATCATTCAAAATTCAGAATTTTGCCTAACCTTGAGGTGCTGTGTGAACAGAGTGTGTATGTGTGTGTGGCAGTTCTAAAGACATGATCAATAGACCTGTGGGCGCTTCCAGAGGGAGGATGGTGAAGATAATAGATGAGGTTGGGGTGAACAAGACACCCTCCCCATCCACATGCACACGCACCGACCCCTTCTCTTCACACCCCCTGTGATCATGCCACCATCTCCAAATTGAATATGAAAGCCAGCACCTCTTGGCTGCAGCCCTCCCTCTAATGAATTACTATTTTTTCCCCTTAGATATTTTCCTTTCCTCCCTGCCCTAAACGCCACCCCAGGTGGAGGCATCCGCTAATAAATTGCTTGTGGTGGATGTCACTGGGTGGTCGGGACACTACAAGAGGTGGCAGCTGCTTTTAGTTTACATCCCTCCCCCATCTCGTAGATTAATATGATGTATATATGCATGTGTGGATGTACTCTGCATAACGCACTTTACATAAGAGATACATCAATTTTAATATGCGTCTAGGGGAATCCAGGGGCCTTTATGCATGGCTCTGTGGCAGCACTCATATCTGGCTGTGATGTGATGCAATGCCTATGAAGATCTTACTTTTAATCATGGAGCCCTTCAGCACAAAGGTGACTTCAGCTGTAGCACTGTTAACATTGATGCAAAGCTTGCCAGGGCGGTGCATTAATATTCATGCGTGTGAATAGAGATGGACGCGTCATGCAGGACAGTTCCAGTAAGCGTCAGTGAATCTGAGTGCCGATGGGTGGGCAAGTCTCCTGTGTTCAGATAAAGGGAGGATTGGAGGATTGACTAAACAAATGCAAAACAAACATACAGGCTAATCTTCTCCTTGGCATTTTCAAGAGAACCAGAGGATGAGACAGAGGAAAAAAGAGGGAACAATAGTTATGTTTAGAATGGCATACTACAATACTAATTTTGTAGTATGCAAAAAATGCAACAAATGCCCATATAAGAGTAGCCTAACCTAAAAATGTATCCCACAATGGAAATGCCTGACTTGACTGCCATTTTCAGCTTGACAAATGCACAGTCAATCGTCATTTTTTATAAACGCTATTGTGTATTGTGTATACTTGTAAGTATTAATGTTAACACTTTAGGGAGCACATATTCACTATGAACAAAATCAGAATAAGCTTTATTTGCCAAGTTTTGAGCTCTTGGTACAAACATACATACAAACATGAGATTAAGAACAGAAAGAACATTTAATTAAGTAAGACTAAGGAAAATATAATACTGTGGTATACATCTGGGACAGAAGATCAATGTATATTTAATGTATACACAGCTGTATAAATAAAAATATGTATATTTACATAATACTTGAGAGAGAGGCAATAACTAGTTATTAAGAAATGAATTACAGAAGACAGGTGGTAATTTATGTGTTATGTGTTGGGCATGTGAAAACCAATTATCCTTTCAGTTGTCCTAACAGTCTGTTGCAGTCTTCTTATATCGGATTTGCAGTTATCAGTAAAACTCAAACCCTTGGCTAAAAATTGTTTCTCCACAGTGCTGGGGGATAGGGTCTTGTAGGTGGGGACGGCTTTCAGGCCCTTTCACACTAATGTAGGGTTGTTGCTTGATAACTGTTTTTTTTTTTCTCCAGCTTTTCAGAGAAGCATCTTTCAGCTATGCTTATCTTGAGTTTTGCACTGAACCAAAGTTTGTCAATGTTAAATGTTAAATAGGCCCTGGTGGGAACACACGTCCTCACAGAAACTGATGTAGGATGTCATGGTGTCTGTGAGCTCATCCAGATCAATGACTGCAGCCTCAAAAACACTTTAATAAGTTCAGTCGAAACAGGCTTGTAAATCCTACTCTGCTTCATTAGGCCATCCCTTTACAGTTCTTACTACAGGCTTAGCAGATTTAAGTTTCTGTTTGTAGGCTAGTAGAAGAACCAAACAGTGATCAGAGAGTCTCAGAGCTGCTCAGGGGACAGAGTGGTATGCATCCTTTAAAACTGTGTAGCAATGGTCCAGTATATTGCTGTACCTGGTTGGCATGTGATGTGCTGTCTGTATTTAGGCAGTTCACAGGTGAGATTAACTTTATTAAAATCACAGAGAATGATAATGAAAGAGTACAGGTCGCGTTGCTTTGTTTGTGTGATCTGATCAGCCAGATGTTCTAGCACCGCACACACATACGCATCAGGAGGAATGTATGCACTCACCAGAATAAACGAGGAAAACTCTCGCAGCTAATAAAAAGGCTTACACTTAATAAAGAAAGCTTCCAAATTTAGATTCGGAGATTTGCCATATTTGACGAATACTTGTCAGCAGAGTCCTAAAATAAACTCCTAATTATTGCTTATTAATAGTAAGGTAGTTGTTGTAGTAGGTAGCATGCAGAATAAGTCATTAATATGTGCCTTATAAGTACTAATAAACAGCCAATTTGCTAGTAACATGCATGATAATAAGCAACTAATTAATAGTTTATTGTTTTCCCAAATCTAAAGTGTAGGTAGTTTTTTTTTTAATGAGCCAATATACAACCACCTAAGAACAACCTAGCAGCCACACAGCAACACATTAAAACCTTTAAGAACACATTAAAAACAGCATAGAAACATGCTAGCAACCACCTAGAACACCTTTGCAATCACCAACCATATACTGTAGCAACTCAATAAAAACCTCTCAAAACACCTTATCAATTACATAGCAACGTCCTAGCACACACCTAGAACAAACTAGAAAATAAAAATCACATAGAAACTCATTAAAACCTCCCAGAACACTGTATTAAGCACATAACATTCCCTAGCAACCACACAGAACACCTCAGCAAGTAGTAACCACATAGCAATTTGTTAAAAAGACTCTCAGAACACCTTATTAACTACATAGCAATGTCCTAGCAATCATCCAAAACACCCTAACAAGTAGTAGCTATACAGCAACACATTAAAAACCTCTCAGAACACCTTAGCAAATGTAGCAGTAGTAGCATTATTTTATTCAATGCCATGTCAGGATCTGAGGCTATTTTCATGGCAAAAACTCAAAAATTAAAAAATACAAATATCACATAAATACAATAAAACCCAAACAAACAAACACAGCAAGTAATATTATAGAAGATTTTTTAAATAAACATATGATGAAAAATCATCAATTAAGTCCTTAAGTGAACTAATTTCATAAAAGAGCTTTCTACTTGCATTAAAACCAGGACAGTCTAAAAGAATATGTTTCCTTAGCAATTGTATAGCAATGTCCTAGCAACCACAAAGAACACCCCAGCACGTATCAACCACATCTAACATTGCTTCCTTAATTTTGACAACTACATAGCAGCAACCTAGCAACCACAAACTACATAGTACATAATTAAAAACCTATCTGAGCACCTTATCAACAAATAGCAATGCCCCAGCAAGTATCAACCACATCTAACATTGCTTCCTTAATCTTGGCAACTGCACAGCAATGCCCTAGCAAACCTCTCTGAATACCTTAGCAGAGCATAGCAATGCCCAAGCAACCACACAGTACACAGCAAGTAGCAACCGCATCATTAAAGGGTTAGTTCACCCAAAAATGAAAATTATGTCATTAATGACACACCCTCATGTCGTTCCAAACCCATAAGACCTCCGTTCATCTTCAGAACACAGTTTAAGATTAAGTTTAATTCTACTTGACCCTCTGATGTCACATGGACTACTTTGATGATGTTTTTCTTACCTTTCTGGACATGGACAGTATACCGTACACAGTTTCAATGGAGGGACAGAAAGCTCTCGGACTATATCTTAAATATCTTAAACTGTTATCCGAATATGAACGGAGGTCTTACGGGTTTGGAACGACATGAGGGTGAGTTATTAATGACATAATATTCATTTTTGGGAGAACTAACCCTTTAATGATGCGGTTGCTACTTGCTGTGTGCTACAGTTTAGGTAAAAGAAAAATAAAAAAACAAAAAACATTTGTTGCTGAGAAAACAAACTGACAGCATTTGTTGAATTAAACAAGCAATGTTCCAAGATCACATGCTGCATACTATTTCTCATACTATATATAAAAAAAATTATAATATTGTGGGCAGTATACATCAAAGTATGCAATAAACCAGGATAGAATTAAGAGTGTAAATAAAGAAGCTCCCCAATCAGCTTCACAAAGGTAAACTTATTTGTCTTCTGTAGACATCTCCTCCCTTGACAAGTGGCAGCAGCGCTGGGCTGAAGTTTGTTGCCTGGGCCTTTATGCCAGTTAAATTAATTGTGCAGCAGTGATACTAATAGGCCAATATTTATGCCTGGTTAGCTGTGTGTGTGTGTGTGTGTGTGTGTGAGGTGGGAGGGAACTACTAAAGAGGCTAACGATCAGGAGGAGGAGGGTCCCTCTTGGGAACTGAGAGGAATAAAGGGTGTCGGAGGGTAGAAGGCAAAGGAGGAGGAGGGGACAATGCCACCCACCTCACACACACTTTGTGTTAGCTACTTGGGCCAGAGATTACAAATCAGAGGAAGGCTTGATGCTGGCGGCTTGGCGTGTGCCACCTGCTGTCCCGGCCGTCTGGGGAATAGAGGGCCGTGTGCCCCAGGCAGGACACACTGTTGTAGTATCAATTGTCAAGCGGCTGGAATGACTCTCCTGGGACATGAGAGACAGTGAGACCTAATTAGCAGAAGTGAGGGGAGACCAGGGGACACAGAAGAGCCATAGGGGGACACGCATGGGGGACACTTTTGTCCAATTATTCATGACTTCATGGCTGGTAAAAAGGGACAGACGCTAAAGAGGCAGGCGAAATCAAAAGAAGACAAACAAATGAATTAAGCAAGTGTGAAGAGAGGCAACTAACTCCCTTTATAGCCCTTACGGACAACAGCCATGCGCGCTGACAGCCTGTCAGAAAGAACTAAGATTTTATTTATGAAATGTCAACTCCGTTCACTTTTACTAGGGAATTCTAACCAAATATTGTAAGATTAAAAAACACAAATGTTCCTACCAGAACAATAAAGGAGTATAACATCAAAATAAAATAAAATGCAACAGAGGGTGTGAGAAATAGAAAAAGGGATGGATGTCAGTGTAGGGAGAGAGAAATACAGAGATAGACATATAGAAGGGAACAGGACAGCTGGTGTCTGCTCAGAGGATCGCTGAATTAAAGGGATTTTAAGGGAAGAAGCTCCACTGGTTCCTCTTAAGGTGGAAAAAAAAAACCTTCTGGTGTTTTCCCCTTTTTTTTCTTCTACTCTATACTATGGACAGCAGTGACGGGACTGAATGATGTCCTTGGTTTATTATGGCACCCAAAAAGTATTTGGACACACTTAAAAGCCATACCAAGTGGCATTTCTTGTACAGAAATATAGCACAAACAAGTCTTTCAAGAAAAAGGTTTATTCGATTTTTAATTAAGAGGTGGTAGATATACTGTTCAAAATGTAGACAAAAAAATAGTGTGACACTTTCAAGTCATATGTACATAGTTAACATGATAAATGACAACTGTGGTTACTCTGCTAGGATGCCTGTGTGAGATCGAGGGGAACCGACTTCAACTAATCAACAAAAAAATCACCCTGATGCCACCAACTGGTTAAAAGTAATTGCAAAAATTGCTCAGAAAAATGTTTTTAGTGCAGTAAATTGAAGCGTGTACTTTCAACTTTAAGTGGAAATAAAAATAAAAATAAAAAAACACTGTCCAAATACTTTGGGGCAACTGTATAACGTGTTTAAAACTTTACATTTGTTTACACTGAAAATACCGACCTGCCAGACGGTTGTTGACCCGGTTGTGGTGAGACCACAGCCAGAGGACAGTGGCAGACAGTGAGGTAGCATGATCCATGCTCTCCTGGGCCATACCCTCAAAGTGAGTTGCACATGGCCTGCACCCGAAAAAACTGCTGACATAACCTCTCATCGCCTGCAACACTTCCTGAGGATCTGAGATCAAGAGACCGAGAGAGAAGAAAGAAAAGAGAAAATGGGCAAAAAGAAGAAAAAAATAAATAAATCATTGCAAGAAAAGAAGTACTGACAGTTTTGGGTGTATGAAGCATATGAAAAATATTTTATCATCAATATATTATAATATCATGCATTAGTATTATTATTATATTTTATTTTATGATATTATATACTTATGATATTACAGTAAATGAATCACTTATTGTAGTATAAATAATGAAAAACCGCTAACAAGGCATAATTCCACAATAGCAGCTTCAAATGTATATCTCCACAAGCAAATCGTAAACTATCCAAAAATATAGCAACCATTTTCAGACACAGAATAGTCCACTAACCCAACCAACCTCTGGACCCCAGATTAGCCTACATTAATTCTTGTGAATCTATTCTCTCAAACACAACACATTCCGAGTACAAGTCACTGCAGGAACAAGGAGGGATGGTCAGGTCAGCTCTGACTTTAAATGCTCTTTTAGAAGTTAGTTTGGTGTTGTATTTAGTACACTTCTTTTTTTCTGTTTAGCTGGTGGACATAATTCAGAGCATTGCCAGTGGACAGATGGACCCCCCCGTCCCTGACCTTCCATTTGCAGGTTACATGACCCCCCCCCCCTCCACCCGCTCACACAAACACAAAACACGCATCCACACGCAGACACCCCCTCCACTTCTCTTCCGCCCACTATAAGCTGCTGGATTAAGTGTGAGTGGAGAAGCTGTGTTCACTGGGTTTTATGTTAACCCTTCAGATTCCAATAATCTAAACAAATCCCTCTCTTCTACCTAAACACAATTACTTTTCTAGCAGCAAAACAAGGCCTAACAATAAGTGACACACTGGTTTCCTGGAACATGACACTCCATGTATATTTGTATGGGGTGAAGATTTTTAAGCAAAAAGCACCATAAATATGCATGCACAGACGGCCACACACAGCCCAGTATAAATGCACGTCGGCTTTCTTTATATAATACACAGGGCTCATCCATCACAAAAGGGCCTTGAATGTTGACATAGGGCACCATATTTATGGTGCTCTTGAGGTCAACAAGACCCAAGCTTCATTAGACCACTTACAGCGTTTCATTTACATGAGCCTGAAATATGTAAGGTCTATAGCAGAAACATGCACACATACAAAGATGTTTCATTGATTAGTTTTTCCCAGCACATTGCATTTCTGAAAGATGATGGTGCTTTTTATTTAAAATCATTAAAACGTCATGAAGTCAAAATGTATTAAAATGTATTTCTCTCTTTCTTAATACTCAAATTTACATTTATGCATTTGGCAGACGTTTTTATATACAAATCAACTTACATTGCATTCATGGTATACATTTAATCAGTTTCCTGGGAATCAAGCAATGACCTTGGTGGCCTCTACTGTTTGAGCTACAGGAACACAGTTTCTTATCTTATTGTAAACATCAGTGCACATTACTACAATGAACATTCTTTCATAAAAATGTACTAAACAACTTTCTTATTTGGCCATGTTGACTTCACTGTCTTTCACAAATGACTGCAAATATGTCTGAAATATGTCATTTTACAGAAGTAATAAGGGTGGCGAATGCCATTTAACATAGTCTGGGCTTTCACGACCCACAAGAGACGCTCCATATCGCCAATGTGCCCTTAAGCATAACATTTGGAAGGCTACTCTAGTACTTACAATTTCTAAAAAGAAGGGAACAGTCACTAAATAACTAATACTGTGGTCTAGTTGAGGTGCTGTGGATGTGGAAGTACCTGGGAAGCCCATTTCTTTAGCCTGCACTGTGAGCACATGGAAGAGGGTCCAAAATGCGCAGGGGTATCCACGGTAATGGGATTGAGATCCTTGGCAGCCCACCCACTGTACACCCTCGGGCAACACTGCATCACTCGTCTAAAAGCACACACACATACAGACAGACATACAGTCTCAATTGACTTATGTTTCACTTAAACAACAAGAATCAATTGAAAACAATCAATTTTCCTTTCAGTCACTCTTCAAATGAAGTGAGGTGGATACTGCAATTAAAGCAGGTATGACTGTTAGAAGCCGTAAAATCTCTTCAGGGATCATTTTCAATCATATTTCACTTCATGCATAATTAAAAGCCCATATCAGACAGCATTAAACTCTTTGGCCTGTTTTGGAATTAATCCAGACCTCCCACTGGTCAGTCTCCTGTGCAGAGGCACTCAGCAGTTGATTGGTGGGTGTGTCTATAAGAGGCGATGATCTTGATGACAGCAGTTTCCTTACAGGATGCCTTCCTACTTCCTCATTGATTCATTGACTGGGGGGCTAAAAGCTAATGATGTCACTAACTGCTTCTGTGTATGTCTGTGTGTGTAGGCATCTAAGCTTCAGCAACTTGACAGCATTGTAAAACCTTGTTCAAAAAAAAAAAACAAAAAACTGTCATTTACTTTCTTTGATTGACTTTACTCACACAAGATGATATTTGTAAAAATGTCTCAGTGTTTTTTGTCCATAAAAACGAAAGTCAGTGCAGCTTAATTTATTTTGGACGCTGACTTTCACTGTATGAACAAAAACAGTTTTAGGGTGATGTATACCATTGAGTGAAACTCTACATTTGAACATTTAACCATAGTGCATCATCACGCTTAGTATTGGTATTATTTTAATGCAAGCTGCATATGGTGTTGAATGCCATGGCATAAAATTGTGCTTGCAGTGGCTTGAACAGTTCAAATAGACTTTTTAATAAATTTACATGAGTGACAGCATCCCAATACACTGACCTCATGATGACCCAAGTCTAAGTAGAGAAATGATTATGTCAAGGTATTGACAAATTCAGGTACCTTTTTAAATAAATCCAGTAGCTTGCTATATCAAATGTCTGGTTGTCAAAATTCTAATTTATCATTACTAATATCATTTGTAGCCCCAAAAAAAAAAAAAAAAAAAAAAAAAAATTATATATATATATATATATATATATATATATATAAAAAACAAAAGCACACTTTCTGGAGATGTTCTGTTAAGCTCGTCTAACCTGCACAGTGTTGTCCAGGACATCTCTAAAATCGCTGTATTTGATCTCTGTCCCCTTCTGTTGTTGTAACCAGCTGTCCACGGTCTTCAGTACACTCTTTACAGATGGACGACCTGGGAAATGCTACACAGAAAAAGCACATAATCACATAGACAGTCATACACTTGTGTTTGGGACAAGGCTAGGCTAAAACATCTCATCATTTACATAAGTCCTTTAAACCTAATAAACGTGACAGCTATTTCTGCAGCACCAGTAGCTGTTGTCAAATGGTAAGATCACTAGATTTGCTAATGTGCTACTAGAAGACGCTAAGTGGCTGAAAATGCACACTGCAAAGCTCTGAAGATTTACAGTCAGGGAGAGCAATGAGAAAATGCTCCTTTAAAGATAAATATCAGAGTTTCAAGGCACATTAACAATTATAAAATTATGAACAATAATATTAATAATAACAATAATAATTAAGACTTTATTGTGATTATTATTATTCATTCCACATTAAACATTAAAAATATAATAATAATAATTATTATTATTATTATTATTGAATGGTTCATTTTTTATTATTATTATTCTTGTAACAAATACATTGTGTTCTTTGTTTCTATGGTTTAAAAACAGCTTTGAATAATGCATTATTTATTCTATAATAATAATAATAATGATAATAATAATAATAATAATACAAATAACAATCACACCACCATTATTATTTTTCACACATTATTAAACACATTAACCAATAAAAACATAATTATTACTATTAATACTAATGACCAATTAATCAATTATTATTATTATTATTATCTAAAAAAAAATTTACTTAAAGATATGAAGAACACAAAGAACAATAAAGAATTAATGAACGAATGAATGACAAATAATAATATTTAAATATATGTTTTCATTGTTCTGTAGTATTAAAAAGCAACACTGAATTGGTAAACGCTTCTTTTCTTACACCAACTCAAATTTAATAGAGTTAAAGATTGTGTGTGTATGTCTCTGGAAGCTCAGTGAAGTAATGATCAGCCTGAGCTGTGTGGCACGAGGGAATGGACAGATTCAATGGCCCTGGATGGATGCCAGTGCTGACCTTACAATTCTGTGTTTGAGCTGAGGCCACAAAGCCAGTGCTGACACGGCTCCATAAACACAGCCACATTAGCGCAGGCCAAGGCCTGTGTGTCTGAGTGTGTGTTTGTGGGGAGGCCCCACTGGATCCCAGAGGTGCACCTTTCTTTGATTTGTGCTCTTGCGTCTTTTCAATTTTCCTGTGGCCATCTGTTTAGCAAGGCGCGGCCTTCTATTCATCACCCTCTAACAGGATCTCTATTAAAACTCAGCTCACTTAAAAAGGCCTTGCAGAGATTTACTTAACCCCAATGCACCACTCCATTCTGATTTGTTTCCTTAATCTGGGAGATTCAGCCATTGAGAACGCAGCCAAGGCGAAAAGCTAATCAGAGCTGCACAGGTGGGAAAAGGAGAAAGTATCTAGTCCTTCTGTGTGTGTGTGTGTGTCATTGAATAGATCTGGGTTTTGGTCTGGCTTCTAACTAGTGTGAAAAGCTCATTAACAGAGCTGGGTGTTGAAGAGGGTAATCTGGGATTGCTCAAACAAAAGGCATTGTTCAAAACTAGGTGAAAACTCTGAATCTCTACAAATCGAAACAACAAGGGTGATGTGAATAACTCTCCGGGGTTCTGGCAGCAGGAATGAAAGGCTGTGGAATCATTCTGTTATACTGCGAGGTCTCTTTAAGAGTTGCAAAGAAAAAGTAAACAGACAAATCATAATAGACTCAATATTTGAGACTAAAAGTATAAGCTGAGAAAGGAAAACAATGCTGTGGCTCACTTGGGCAACATTTATACTATCGTTTAAGGGTTTGGTGATTAGTAAGATTTATTTTTGTTTTTGAAAGGATGCATTAATTTGATTGACAGATTAAAAGCATTAGTAAATACATGTATAATGTCAATATTACAAAAATATTTTACAATATTACAATTTTTACCGTTTAAAAAACAAAAAAGTTTTACAGTTTTAGTGAGCATTAAAAAAAAACTTTTAAACAGTATGTTGTATGAATGCAATTGCATTATATATCAAAAGTAGCATTTAATTCAGAGAAATACAATCACAAACACAATTTTTACTTTTCAAGAAGTTTGTTTTAAATGGATATTCTCAATACAGTGTTACTTTGTTAATGAAACCTAATGCATTAAATAATGTTAAAGAACTGAGCCTTATTGTACAGTGTTACTGATAACACAGACATACTATTCAGAAGTTGTTCTGTTACTGTATTTGGTTGTCAAAAGTTACATGCCTATAATTAAATGTGATGTACTACGTACACCTATGAGAACTTGAGGGGAACTGACTTCACGCATCATTAAAATTAAACCAGTTTGTTAAAGTTAACAGCAAAAATGGCTCAGAAAATCATTAGTTTGCAGATGCCAAGATACTTTGCCATCTAATGCAATGAAATTCAGACATTTTTAAGAGTGGCTTAAGTATCTAAATACTTTGTGACTGCTGTAGTGTTCATCTTTTCAAGACACTCTGTTATTCAGACAGGTTTTCCAAAAGTACACTGTCAATCATGTTGTATAAGAGTATATACAGTAGCCTCTGCATATTCCATCTACCAAAGCAAGGATATAGATCACTAACCACAAACAGCCCTTTCCAATCACTGTCCTTACTGTTTCAGCCCCCCACCCCCCGCTCTCTCTTCTTCCTCCCATTCGAACCATGACAATCCACTTCACCCTAGCAATATGTCATCTCCAATCCGATTAGTATCAGCATTTGAGAAAACCACAGCCTCTCATTCTCTGCAGAGGTTCAAAAGAGAAGGCATCTCTCAGCCCAGCCCTAAAGAAGACTCCCATTTAATCTCACTCTCTGGGACACATATACAAGTGGGCCATGTAAAAGCCATCTAAACTGTTTCCCTGTTATCACAGCGCAACCCAACAGCAGGTGCTAGTTGTTCAGCAACATCAGGGTCTCTGAAGGTTGTTAGAATGAAAATAGGAAATTTACAGTCAGTCACTGAGGACACCATGGCCTTAGATAAAACATGGAGTCATGGTTGAACCTCGACCTCAAATTTTATTCTCTACCTCTTGCATGGCGGGAAGCCTCTTTTAAGAAAGCAGGATAAAGATGGCTAATCCTAAAACCTCTTTGTAATGCTCTCATGTCTCCAAGATCCACTCTTTTAAACCTAAAATACAAGTTCTGATTCATACAAATCCAGATTGTGCTGCAAACCCAGATATGTTAAGATAATTTAAGATTTAAGGTTAAAACACACACACACACACACACACACACACACACTCACTATGTATGCGAACATGTTTACTGCTCTATATGTATATATGCTAATCTATATCTATGTATACTATACTGTGCTATTTATATAAATTAAAAAATAATGAAAGGAATCTGACTGAACTTAAATCTTTTTACATTTTCATATATATAAATATATATATATATATATATATATATATATATATATATATATATATATATGAATAACAAGTTGTATAGATATATTTCTATTAGAATAAATTCAATTGTAATATTTCACAATATTGTTTCACAATATTGTTTGTATGTTTTTTTTGTTTTGTTTTTTTTTTACTGTATTTTCGAAGAAAATTAATGAAGCCTTGGTGAGCATAGGAGACTTAAAAAAAAAAAAAATCTTAGTGACCCCAAATTGTAGTGTACATACATATATGTCTATTTTTTTGGTCTATGGGCACAGAAAGTCCTGGGTCACCTGGTGGAGGAGGTTCAGGATGAGAGGGGCAGGTTGTGACATTCACAGGATTATCCTATTAGATCAGTCTGCCTGCATTCTAAGCATCTTAATCAAAAAGCACCAAACCTATAAGCAAACGAACTGAGTTTAGTATTCAAGCCACTGTATAGATCTTCAACTCAGAACACAGAGTGTGTGTGTGTATGTGCTTGTTCCTCCGTGCCACCATTAATCTCTCCATGCTTTGCTTTAGTGGGGTTAAACACTTCCTCTTCACAGCGTGTCAATTAATGCAGCCTGCGTGTCTGTTTAACAAGGCAGCTCAAAAGAGCAAGCCAAAAACAGCAAGGACACTCTGAAGAGGCCCAGCTAAGGCTGGAATACCAGAGGGAGCCGGGAATATTGACAAAAGTAACCACAGTTAATGTGAGGCCTGCCCAGGGTCCCTGCCACTCCTCCAGGCATCTGTGTAGACCTTCCCCAGAGAGCCCTAAATAATCAGTGAGATTGGCAGTGCTACGCTGGACAGACACAAAGCCAGTGAAAGGTCATTGTCTCAGACCTCATCAAACAGATCCGTGGCACGCGTCTGGTCCAGTAGAGAATGGGTCAGTAGAGAACATACAAAGAATTGAATGAATCTCAAAATATTGTAAAAAATATTGAGGTCATATTTCACCCACATAAAAAACCCCTTTATAAACAAGGAAATATTATTAAGTTAAATAATTTAAGTAATTCTGTTTTTCATATGCATTGCATGTTTTAAAGATAAGAAATCCCAGCCTAAATCATTTTCATTTCATTAAAAAAAAATGTTGTAAAAACATTGGAGTTAAACAAATCCTTTGAAATTCTTCTTCAGCCCTTTGATCAGTGGTTTGAAAAGAATATGAAAAAGAATGTGATGGAGCAGAACATCACAGCAGTCAACAGGAATGTCTGGGATGTATCCTTTAATGTCAGAAATCAGCAGTTTTATAAAATCCTGATGTGTAACTATTTCAGCAACTGCTGTAGCATGTTTGTCACAAGTCATGATATAATTTCATCCTGATATATTTTCACCATGACCATATTTTATACTTTCTAAAACTTGACTGATCTCTAATATCTTTCAACAAACACTGAACATCTCTAAGCTCATGCTTGAAACACATCTTGGATGGAAATGTTCAATGTATCTCCCTCTGGTGGTTTGTTCTGTGAACTGACTAAGCTGATAAAGATGCCATGATATAAAATAATTCAAGTAAATGTTTTGAGTGTGTGTGTGTGTGTGTGTGTGTGTATTGACGTGATCACCTTTGCCAGTACATTTAAGTACTTTTTGAGTGCAGTCAGATCATTTCCACTGATGATGGTGTGTCCAGACAGCTCTACACGCAGAGAGTAATGCAGCGCTGATTCCAAATCAGACATATACACACGCGTCCTATAGGAACACACACACAAAAATATATGTAGGAATATAAGTGTGCACCATTTAATCATGAAAGGCAACCTTGAAAGAGTCCACGTGATTCAGTCAACAATTTTGGTAAGACTTCAACTATAATAGATCATTATTGTACAAAACTTTTTTTTACATTCTATTACACTTAACAAATAAAACATGATAAATGTTTAAGTATGCCCTTATTTAAATATTCATAAACTACTGATTTTTTTATTGTAATAAGACTTAATAAAAATATCAGCAAAATTGGAATGCTCTAACATTTCAGTGCATTTATCTTAAGTAAATAATTGTTATATTAACTGCATTTACGTATGCATTTGGCAGACGCTTATATCTAAAGCGACTTACATTACGTTCAAGATATCCATTTTATCATTCATGCTTTTCCGGGTAATAACAACCATCATCTGGGAGGTTGCTAGCGCCACGCTTTCCTGTTTGAGCTACAGGAATGCACTGAATTGAAATGAGGCATTAATATGTAAAATAACTCTGTCAGTTTGTGTGCACTAACTTGTTAAACTTCCTCCATTCCTGTAGAGTTGAGTTCTTGAGAAGATCAGTGATGGGAATCTGGGGTTTGCCAGTCCGCACTACCCCAGGCAACCTCTGCAGGGCGTACGAGTAAAAGGTACGAGCTTCATTGAGTCTGATGGAGGAGGAGAAGGAGGAGTGAGGGCCCGCACAACTACTAAATATAAATCTCAAGTATGTGACATGTGACAAATATAATGTGGAGTGGAGTAAGACTCCAGAAGAGCTCAGAGTCCTTGTTTATAGAGCTGCTTCTTATTAAATCAGTTCAGTTTGAGACAGGAATTAAAAGAAGAATTAGGGTTAAGGTTCGGGTCTGGATTAAAGTCAAAGTTAGGGTAGAGACAGTTACTCTGCATCCAAATATACCTACTTCCCTACTATATAGTATGCAAAGGCAGTACGCCAAATGAGCTGTATGTCAGAATACACAGTACTGATAAAACAGATTCATCAGCTGACGTTTGAACATTTTGAGATTTGTTGTTTAGTTCATATTTTGAATTTGACAGAAATATTCATAACAAGGAGGGCTGAAAAAGGGTGCCCTTGCTTGACTGATTAACAGAACTGTTACTTTGCCTCGGTGTCAATTCAAAAATATGCTGACACCGTAATTCAAACCTTTTTTTTAACAAATCTAGAAGTTAATAGTATTAAAACATTACATTATTGCAAAAATATTAAATGCATTTCTGGGAAGGCATTGCACTTATGGCTGCTTAAAACAAGTGAGCCGAATCAAATGTCTCTCTAGTTTTCCACTATCATCCATTTATCTTTCTTCCTCAGATGAACAGATGGTGGGCGTGGTGTGCTGATGAGATGTCATCACCGATCATTACTCTCTTCACTAACCCTGGCAAATCAAACAATAAACACCACTGTGAATTCCTGTGTCTCCAGCACAGGAGGACACACACTCCCTCATCTACCCAAGCTTCAATCAACCCTCACTGGAGAGAGGCGAAGCTTGAGGTCCCCAGGGTCTGACGGCACGCTTCTGAGACCACAAGGACCTGAGATGGTGGAGATAGTGTGCGGGTTTATGATTTTGTGCATGCTACACAAGATCAATCACGCATTCAGACCTGACGGGACGCCATCTGTTGCTCTGCAGAGCAGGGACTGCTTGGCAGGTGAAACCCAGAAAAGGAGCACCATTGTTTCGGCATCGAAAATTAAAACCCCCCTCAACACACACATGCACACCATCAAGGAGGACGAAAACTACATAAACCAACCATAAATCATTTCTCTTTTGCATTTGTCATCTAAAGGGCCCCACACCCATGCCAAGTTATTTTTCTCAAATAAGCATAACAAAGCAAACAGACCTCTGATTTATGCTCCTGGTTAGAAATGATTATGAAAGCTATGTGATCTTGAATAACTGCATGTATTAAAATTCTGTTGTCTCATTAACATGGCACTCCTGCAATGGCTAATGGTCATAAAACTGAGAAGACGAGATCAGGCAAATGCTAAATGCTTAATTATAAGACTCTAAGAGTAAAATACCTCGGGGTTTAGCTCATGCCAATAAATTGTGAAAGAGGGTTTAAAGGTGACCCGTGTAATTTTGGTCCCTCCAATACAACTCTATGGGATTTTTTCAGATGCTTCAAAATCTTAAATCTCGTCAAAAGGTAAAGTTAAATTAAGTTTAATTCTTTAATATGATCTTTTTAAGTATGAGCTATATTAAAAGTGATCAGCTTAAGCTTAGTATTAGTTTTCAAACATCCCAAATACTTCTCTTGTCTGTCTTATGAAAACATTCTTTATAGCTGCTGTAGGGCTGTATGACGGAAATGTTGCACTCACACTTTGAGTCTAGAGATATGTCTGGTTGAGTTGTAGAGGTAACATGAAGGAAAA
This sequence comes from Carassius carassius, assembly GCF_963082965.1. Classification (NCBI taxonomy): domain Eukaryota; kingdom Metazoa; phylum Chordata; class Actinopteri; order Cypriniformes; family Cyprinidae; genus Carassius; species Carassius carassius. Next base: position 23,489,760 of record NC_081788.1, on the reverse strand, counting down.
TCGGTCACACCAAACCTGGACACCAAACTCGTCTCTGTGTCCAAAACCCTGCGCACAGCTATGTTTTCATACTGCAACAAATCCAATGTCACCTAAAAAAAAAAAAAAAAATTTAAAAAAAAAGGTGACAATGTATATCTAAAATGTAAATAAATGTAAATGTTTTGTGTTCCATGAAAGGAATTAAAGGTTTGGAAAAAGATGGTGAATAAATTGCAACATTTTCATTTTTGTGTGAATTATTACTTTAAATGGACCTTGTGTAAACTGATCTCACCTCTCTCCCCACGTAGGAGTCTTTACTCTCAAACACAAGAGCGAGGAGCTTCACATTGTTGGTCTGAAAGAAGGTGTCTATCTCTGCCTCACTGTGGAGAGAAAAAAAAGATTTGATTAAAATAAAAGTTAAGATTAATGTAATGCAAACAATGAAAAAAAATGTACATAGTACATGGTCTTTCTGTATAGTTTTCTCATTTCCTAGGGAGTTTACTAAAAGATTCTTGAGCCTTGAACTAAAACCTACTTTAACTATGATGGAATTTCTTTCTGAAATTGATAAAAACACTCCTGCCTAAACTATTTCTGACATTTCTTTGCTCTCTTTATTTTTTGGCTCTTAAGGGACAAAAAGCTTTTCTTGGCATTTCCTGCAATGATTTGACAGATGACACCAAAATAGAGAAACAAGATACAAATCAAGTTTATAGCTTTTCATTTTCTTTTTCTATCCGAGCGAACTTTTGCACTGCAGCATCGACTAAAAGCAAACAAAAACCAACATGCTCGCTGACCATTACATGCAAGCATTATTTACTTTACAGAACCATTAAATCAGCAAACAGAAAAAAAGGTTGACATCCAAACCTTTAAGATTTAAAGTGCAGATTAAAATGAAGATATGCTTTTAAATATAAGTTGAAAAGTGACTAGGTCATTGTGTTCTAACCTAGCAGTTTCTAAAGGTGGACAAGCAGGCGGCCAAGCCTCGTTGTGCATCTCCAACTTATCGATAATGTAGTGGCGAAGACCTCTCACATCCCTAGGAAATCCTATATGAACATTAAAAAACATACTCTTATATAGACAAAGGTAAAGTACATCACAAGTAATATATATATAATTATATACAATATATGTTTTTAAATTACAGAATATTTTAACAGCATCATCAACAATTCTTACAAATTTATCCTTGCATGTTCCACAGAAGGAAGAAAGTCAAATGGTTTTGGAACAACATGAGCATGAATAAACAATGAGCGAAATAGTAACATTTTGGGTGAACTATTCCTTTTAGGACACACTGGAAATAAAAAAAGAAATTTTTACCTCTGAGCTCCAGGCCCCTGGACTCACTGCTTGAATAAGCAGGGAAGAACTGAGAAAGACAGAGGGAGATCAGTAACAGTGCTACTTGAGCCCTTCACACCAGCTCCATGCCCGCAAAGCCTCACTGACAGATTTAGTCAACAGCTCTTCCTTTTACCCCCTTAAAATGTATCAAAGCTGTGGAAGAATTTAACTCTGTCCCTTTATAAGAATGTCCACTTGATTTTACAAGACAAGAACATAAAACTAGCCTAACAAAATCCAGATACAAAAACACCCAAAAGGAACATCTGAAGATGAGTTTCCCTGAAGGAAAATTAGAACATACAATAATTCAAGGATTGGCAACAGTGAGTTAAATGCTTATGAGGAAAATGGACAAAGAACTGACAGATTCAGTTCCATCAGTTCTTCCCTCTGGCTTCAGCATAGCCTGTAACCAAAGTGCATGACTGAACAAAGAACAGTTATTCAGAAATAAAAAATGGATTCATCTGTGTGGAAAAACCTCACAAGTCAAGCTATTGCGCTCTGCAGAGGGCCTCAGTCATGAAACACAAGCAGAATGAATTTCCATGTAAATCAACTGTCACTGCAGCAACAATTTACATAAGAAGGGTTTTATGAACAATGTACACAATTTTCTCATGAACAAGACCCAATAAATGCAGTCTTCCATTTTTAAGGTGCGTTATTCTCTTTCTTTCCATTTTTTTTTACATTTACAAACTTAACAGTGATTATATTAAACGTTTATACTTCTTATCCCACACATAAAGTTATCCAGAAGAGAAAATTGTATTGCTCAGATGTTACTAGCATTTTTATGAGCTCAGAATATATTTAATCTGTATTAACTTTGTCTTGTATGATTGATCTCGGTAAGATTTGTTAATGTTTTTGAAAGAAGATTCTCGTGTTCACCAAGGCTGCATTTATTTGATTAAAAATATAGTAAAACATTTTTAAAATAACGTTTTTTTATTTTAATATATTTTAAAATGTAATGTTTTCCAGTGATGGCAAAGTTGAATTTTCAACAGCTTCAGTCTTCAGAGTCACATGATCCTTTAGAAATCATTCTAATATGCTGATTTGCTGCTCAAGAAACATTTCTTATTATTATTGTGGCGAGTGGGGCGGGGCAGCCTGGTCCTCTCTCGTCCTTCACTGTCGTCGCTCCAGTTTTATATCCTTCCATCTCCTACGTGGGACTCGAGACCGGCGGTGGGTCGCAGGTGTCACTGATTTGCCCAATCATTGCCGGCCTCACTCCTTGTTCCCACGTCCCTAGGCCCCGCCCCACTCGCCACAATTATCATCAACGTAAAAAAAAACAACCACAACAAAAAACAGTTTTGGCCTCTTAGTATTTTTGTGGAAAACACTACTATTTCAGAGGACTCTTTAAGTAATAGAATGAACTTATTTCGAATACAAATCTTTTGTATAAATAAATGTATTTACAGTCACTGATCAATTTAATGCATCCTTGGTGAACAAAAACATAAACATTAAGAACCCAAACTTTTGAACAATAGATGAATTAAAATGTTTCCATTCATATTAAAATCTCAGACTTGTAATTGCAGAATCTCCTCACAAATTGTTGAGATCTCTTCTGAAACTCTAGAGGTGAAATTACTAGGGTTTGATTCTTAGGAGGAAAAGTTTCCATTTAAATCACATTGCTTGCTATATGACTGAGAAATTAAAAACATTTGTGGGTTTTCTTTCCTACTGGAAAACAAACACTGAACTATAACGATAAACAACCACAAAAGCAACAATAACTGCATGGTCTCTAAATTGCACACTACCTTCAGAGAGGGAAATCCTGTGATGCCGAAATTGATGCACACTTTTCTGTTGCTTTCATCACCACAATCAATAGCAGCCAGATCAACAGCAGGTTTCCATTCTAAAACAGCAACAAAATACACAATGTATAGTTTATGATACGGAATCAATGGGATCAATAGTGTTTTTGCAAACGGATTTCAGTTGCATGTTGCTAAGTTTAAAAAAAAAGTCTGTGTTATGACAGTAAGGAGTCTGTGGTTAAAAACATCAAACATCTTTCTGTGCAAAGACAACGTCAACACCGTGTCAAATAGCATCTGGAACAATAAGACCAAGCAGATTTTCTGATCAACACTGAAGATACGTTCTTCACATTCACATCATATGCTCCATTAACCTTTCACAAAGGGGACTTCCAGGTGTCAAAAGAGTGTGTTTTTGATGAACAATGATAATGTCAACCTAGATAAGGCAGCTCAAAAACCTCAAGCCTAGAGCAACAGAAGAGGAAAAGAAACAAGCGTTGTGTCTCAAAACCTAAATGAACTGCCTACACAGATGATGCCCATATGTTGCCCAAGTAGACAGCTCAATATTTCATAGACAGAATAAGCTGACATGGTAGGTAACTCACTATTTAGACCTAATGGGTTGGAAGCTCACTTGGCAGTCCGTTCATTAGTTCATTTGGTGAGCAGCTCAGGTAAACTTTGCTTGTTTATGTGTATATGTCAATACAAAGAAGACAGCTCACTATTATGTAACCTTGTTAGCTGTCTAACAGCTTTTCTCAGTTGGCTCTTAGTTTCTAACTAGTCATTGTCCACAAATAAAACTCAGCTGTAGGTAAAATAGTCACTTTAAGTTTGCTGCAAACAGTTTGCACAGAATTCAATGTTTAATTGCGTCCGAGTTAGGATAAAACCCCTTACAAAAATCACTAAGGTACCAAAATCACTTACAACTCATGTAAATCCGCAATAAATATACGTTAGGTAGCCTATCCTTTATGACAAAAGTGGAAATAAATACCAATTACAATACCACAGTGCTAGTGTAGTGACGTTAGCCATATGTTAATTCCTATTAAACCGGTTACCTATGGTAAATTATACTGTAACAGAAGTCCAGCTGTTTTGCATTGACGCTGCAGGACACAAACAGCTAATACTGTGCGACAGTAGCGCATCATCATGATGTGTAAATATGAGAAATACTAACCTTTAATATCTCTGGCGAGGTTTTTCCAGGTGGGTGAGAACGCGACGCAGTGTCCGCACCAGGTCGCGTAAAACTCCACCAGAACAGCCGCAGTGGAGTTAAGAAGAACAGAGTCCACATTCTTCGGTGATAAAATAATAATCTGATCCGATGCGGTGTACAGCCCGGCTTCGGCGATTAAAAGATTAAGACTTATAAAAGAAATAAAAACACACAGGAAAGAGTTAAATGGATCTGATTTGGTTTTTGTCGTGTAACAAGACGTGGCACAGCAGCCCCGCCGCGCCATTTCCCCTGATTTCAGCTCAAACTAAACTAACTCTATTAGAAAGTGATAGAAAGTTTACAGCGACTGGTCACACGCTCAACTCCCTCCCATTTAACTCTACTCAACTCCATCTCTCTTTGAACTCTATATAGCCTACTGTAGCTCACAGCAGTGTTTGTTTTTATTAAAACTGTTCGTTTTAATATAGGCCTATATATTTTATTTTATTATACGGAGATTACATTAAAACTGTATTGGAAACTTGATGTTCAACTGGTTTTTACGTTTAATGTTGAATTATTATTTTTTGTCCCAGCTGCAATTGTTCAGTCTTAAATCCATTATAAATATATGAATTATGTGTGTAAAAATTATAATAGTCCAAACAAAGAGTGCGAATTTTCAGACGTTAAAAAAAAGTTCTGAATTATAAAACGTGGAGAAAGAAAATAAACAGAAATTCAAATGTTGGTTTTATTATTTACAGACTGAACACAAAGAGAGACATAGGCCTATCTTGTGTCATATGTTTACTTTTTTCATTTTTTTTAAAGTCCCAGATGGATCCTCTTTTTTTATTCCATCCATCAATATATTTTTGTTTGTAATAACACAACAAACATTTAGGATATAATTGTTCTGAACTATGATAAATCTCTGGGTTTTCTTATTAGACTTAAACCAGAGCAGGTTTGGCCATTCCTATTGACACCATGATCCATTCTTTCAGAATCACCTTTGCTCAGATATTGACATGTTGCATGTGTGCCTCTTGTCCAAAGTTTCTGACTGAGCACATTCCACCCAGGCAAACTTTAATTTAATTTTGATAACGAAAGGGACGCTGGTTTATTTTACACAAGACACACGTCACAAATACAGTACACTTTGCTGTGCCATTAGCATTAGAGGCACAGATATTTATGGTGTTAATATATTATTTATTTTTTTTTAAATTATTTAATGTTGAATTTATTGTCTGTTTACCCCCTCTCCTGGGTCAGAGGTCCTGACTTTTTGATTGTATCCAACAAATAAAATCATTCAATGTCATCATTTTGAGAGATTGAAAATTTTCTATTCTCTTGCTTCATAATCTAGTCAAATAAACCTAGATTTGTACATTACGAATATTGCTGGCTCTCTGATGAATTGCTTTAGTTCCTTTTTGGATAAAAGGATCTGCTAAATGCATAAATGTAAATGCTATTTGACATGCAATTCACTATTATTAACAAAGTTTAAAGATCCAAAACTTAATATTTAATGTCATTCTGTTTCAGTTTTGTTAATAAAAAAAAAGTGTTTTTTTTTATTGTTTAATTTAATGTTTAATGCTAGAAAATGACAATAAACCTGGGATTTAAACAATATTTAGACATGCACATCTTTAACCTTTTGTTGAAAAGAGGCCCTATTTCACATATTCTGTTCATGAAAAGTTGTGACAAAATGTAAGATTTCACAGCAAATGTTATGACCGATAAATGACAAGATCTTTATTTACAATTTCCAAAGGATCAGTTCAGTTAACAAATATATCTAGAATATATACATGGAAGCAAAAGGAACCACGTCCGTTTTCACAGCAATCTCACTCACAGGAGATAGGCATCGCCTCTATTTACACGGGTACAACAATTTACAAGTCTTCAAGTGCACCTCTGTCACTCACAGTACATCATTATAAATATACATACACTTAACGGGACGCAAAACATTTCTACGACCTACCAATTTAAAAGTAGAAACTGATTATCAAACAACTTGTGCCACACAAATCCTAATTTCCCGCCCAGTTAAAAGTTTAAACACATTAGCCAAAAAGACTATTAGTAGTAGCCTATTGTCAGAACGAGGTAGAGATCTCGGTTACCTATATAATTAGACATGCTATTGGATGAGCAACTGATGCTGGGTATCAGAGACTCTGTTGCTGCATAGATGAAGTTTAACCCACTTACACGGCATAACACTCTAGATCTAACCTCACAATGATGCTGCAAGTCACTATTGGACAGTCTGGCTCAGGAAGTACAGCTTTAAGAGAGGTGAGGAAGGGCTGGTTACAGCTAATTATAAACATAAGACACTATGATGATAATATGTTTCTTATGAGACTAGGATTGTAATGGTGACTGATTTACAAATATGTACATCACAGCATTCGAGGATAATGGACGTGCTGAGCCCTTGAGCAGTTCCTCTGAAAGGTACACAATGAGTAAAACGCCTCCTTAAAAGTAAACAAATGTGTACTTGTGCCAGTGATGGCATAACATTACCGCTTCTCTTTTCTTAAAACACAAAATTGTACTTTAAAAAGGTTCTGATGACGGGTACACGCACAAATTAAGGCAGAAATGTACATCTTACAGTATTAGAGGTTTGTTCAGCTATGAAGAAATAAGTTAAGAGTTAAGATTACAGCCAAAAGGGACCGTTCAACACTGGTCAAAGGAAGGCCGGGAAAAGTTGCTTGTGCGTGAATAAATGTAACAATGGAGGCACTTAAAATGAATAGGATAAAAGGCAAATGTTAAGGTTAGAACCAAGCATGTCCGTGTTTAGCACAGCTCATATATTTCAATTCAGTCTTTCGGCATCCAATAACTGCAGCAGGTGTTACCAATACAACATTGTTTTGCATGGAGCAAGTCTTCCTGTTGCTTTCAAAAAGCTGTTAAATATAATTTACATATTTTTGCATTTAACATTATCTTGCATCAAATCCCTTTACACTATATTGCCATTTCAACATTCAAATTGTACTTGTAATTGTGCTTAGTTCTGCAGTTAATCATGACAATGGTAAAATAATCTCTTTTCTCGAAACACTTTCCAATGTTACTTAAAAAAAAAGAAGTTATAATAAATTAATAGAATTAAAGGGGGAAAAGAACAAGTATTTCTTATGATACAATCTAGTTGGAGATAAAAACAAGTCTTTGAGTCTTTAGGTCTGTCCTGATTTGATCTGACCCTTGAGTTTTAATCACAAGACTTGAGAATGGCAGAGCCAGTTTTAGCAGCAGCGATAAACAGACACAGTATGGGGAATCTGGACCCAAACAGCTGCTACAATTAACACCGGACCATCAAGAGCTGAGTTCACCACACTTCCCGGATGAGAATGTGAACATCTCCATGACAAGTCAGACCTTTGATAAGGTGCTATAGCCTTGAGTCCTGAATCCACAACTTTCCGTGGACTGCACAAGCAGACTGAAAGACAATTCCTCACTGAGTGTCTTTTTATGCCACATCCTCTATTTTGTGATTAACACTAGGTACCAAAAACAGATCTCTGTACAGGTATCATCAAAGAGTTCTTTTAGACTTCTTCTCTTGGATTTGGGTCAGAACGTCAGCGGTGTCTTTTAGCAAGGCATCAAAAATCCCATCAGCAAGCTGCATCTTCACAAAAAGTTCATCCTCATCATAGTTCACCCACTGGGATTCCTCTTCATGCAACTCCTGGACCTAGAAGTGAAAGAGTGATTATAGACTTTTGCATTTAAATGCCTAAGCAAGTCTAGAAATCAAATTAAATCAATGTTTTCCATGGTCAGCAATCTATCAGTTTCCAAGTACAGTTTTGCAATTTCAGACACAAGCATTCTGAATGTGAGGTTAAATACACTTACTAGAATGTGGTCAACTTGGTCTCGCTTTTTTCGTCCAAATTTGATCATTTTCTGCCAATCTGTTTTCTGGTTCTGCTCTTTCTTTAGACCACACAACTTCAATACCTCAGTGGTGACAAATTCCTGAATAAAGAAAATACATGTACGCAAATAAACATACTTAAATGACCTAAAATAAAATATTTAATAACATTAATAATTTTCAGCAGCCATTACTTCAGTTTTCAGAGTCACATGATAAAGTCATTCTAATATACTGATTTGGTGCTCATTTTTTTTATTTTTTATTATCAACGTTGATATTGCTGCTTAATTTTGTTTTGGAAACAGTGATTTTTTTTAATTGATGAACAACATATTTAAAAGAACAGCATTTAAAATGGAAAATCTTTTTATCAATTTTTAAAGTCTTAATGTCACTTTGCATACCTGGACTGTTGTGATGTCATTGGGGCATTTCACCCGATGGAAGTAGGTGGAATTAAGGCGACATGGCTTCATCCATTGTGGCTGATCAACTTTTGGATCTTCTGCATAAATGTCTTGAATAACCTCCCATGATAAATCAAAGATGGCCTGTAAATAAATATAACGGCAAAGATTTTTACTCATCTACATGGAAATGCCTACAAAAACCTTGCCATGGTTAAACAAAGACCTCAATGCGAGCATATCAATCCCTACCAGTTTGTAGCTTTGTTGGCATTGAGTTTCCAGGTCACTGGCTTTGGAGTCTCCTTCCAGGAAATTATTAGAGGGCTGAGGTTTGGGTACGCCAATCAGGCTTGGTCTACCATGACCCAGTTTGCAGCTTTTCCATATCTCCTGAGTAGCAGCGATGACCATTTTCTCCACCTCCAGGACAGTGTGAGGAACAATGAGGGCAGGCTCCTCGGGTTGCTTCATCTGCATGGGAAGTTCAGGCCTGGGCGGTGTTTTGACCTGTTCCCCCGCACTTAAACTCAAGGAGCTAGAAATCCCATCTTGCTGCTGCTGACATTTTTGCTTCTGCTGTTGTTTTCTTGAACTGAGACCAAAGTCCTCATCGAACCAGTCCTGCTCCTCACCAAGGACATCGAAGAGCTCACGGCTCAGTTCCAGCTCTGTCAGACGTTTAGCTAGCTCTTCCTGTCCACTCGTACCCAGGATAGGGCTCTCCTGTTGAAGAAGCATAGTTAACACTAGTAAAGATCATCTCTTACAACTTCTATCAAGAGAAGATATGATTTGTCTTTCCATTTCTATTAAAACTTTGCAACACATTGCAGGCCTAAAAAGAAGGTTCCAAGGTAACATCAGCCCTCAGATGTGTGTCAGTACAGTTGGAAATGGCAACTTAAGCATTACACATCAGCAGTGTCATCAGTTTGTTGGGTAAATCATTCACTTCATTTCAATAAATAACTTTGAAGACAGTTTTTTTTTATTTAATCTATTCTATAGATTATTCTTTAGATAAATCAAAATCTTTAAAAGTCACTTACAGGTCTGTTGCAATGCTCTGGAGATGAAAGTTCCTCCTGATCATCATCAAAGAAGGTGCGGAAACTGTCTGTCTTTGTTTTAGATGAAGACCTGTTCTGAGACTTAAATTTGTTGCTTCTAAGTCCATCATCTTCATTGATGAAGTCTCTTTTTAACTGATTAGCAGCTGATAACTTATCTTCTTTGTCTTTCTTGATCTTCTGAAATTGCTTCAGCGCATCACTTAAGAAGTTGTCCACAAGTTTATCTGCAAGTGTAGTCAAAGCCCTTTTGTTATTCAAGTCTTCTTTATTATCGAGACTGGCCTCCTCGATTGAGATGTCAGTGGATTTCTCAAGACAAGCAACTCTAGACTTCTCATCCTCAACCAACAGGTCCAGAATGACTGCTGTTGGTTCCTCTTTCTGTTTTTCTTTTTTAGATGTCCCTTTATCCAAATTATTGAGCAATGGAACAACATTATCCACAGATGCATCCACGAATTTGAGAATTATGTCCCTGTCTCTGTCGTTAGGTACTGTGTGGCGACTTTTGTCACGGTCCTTAATTATATTGCAGTCAATATCATTAAAATCCAGGTTATGCTGAGATTTAAAAAAGGTGCTTTGCCCAGTGAAAAGCTGTTCGATGTTGAGGTCCAATGGCTTTTCCTGTTCATCCAAAGGCTCTCTGGTCTCAGGATGCAAATCTAGGTCAGATTTTTCTCCTTTCATTTTGTTTAACAGATTTATGTGCACCAACTGTTTCTCAGAACCTTTGTTTTTACTATTTGGCTGGTCAACACATGATGAATCTTCATCTTCAGTTTCTGCACTGGCCTCATATTTCTCTTGAAGACGAGAGATCTTGTCTGGTGAGGCGAATAAACCATGTTTTACCATACACTCAAAGTACACCACCCCATCGTAAGTTCCATTGTTACTTCCCTCAGGGTGGTCCAGTTCAACCCCGGCCCAGAATCCATCGGCAAAGTTAGTTTGTCCCTTGAATCTCAGCGTCCCTGGTTGTATATTACTCACCAGAACCCGGTCTCCAATGCAGAAGCCTGGCAATTCATCCTTTAATGGCAAAATTGGCATTTGGGGGTGTGGTGAAGTTGAACATTTTGAAGGGCTCCTGTTGTCTTCTTCGGAGCCTTTACCAAGGCTATTAAGTTCTGCATGACTTTCAGTTTGGGAGCTGCCATTAATACTTCCTGATCTAACACTTAGTTCTTCTTCAATTTCCTCTTCACTGCTGTAAATTGGAGACTTAACAGATTTTTCTTTGGGCTCTGGGGCAGAGGGGGATGTAGGCTTTGATTCATGATAATCCTCCTTAAATGATGACCCAAAGGAAGACTCAATGTCATCTTTATAGTCATCACCTAAGGGTGACGGTGTATCTTTCATATTTAGTGAATCCTCCGTAATGGACAATGAGAAGTCAGCTGAAGGATAGTCTATATCTTTTGAATTCACCACAGGAGATGTGTTTGGGTCAGTAAATCTCATACTTTCTTCAACATCTGCAGAATCTTGAAATGCTGGCTTGCCATCAGCATCCTTCTCAGACAGCCTTTCCTCTTCGAATTTGGGTTTCATGTCATTCAGAGACGGAATCTGAAGCCCAATATCCAGTTTAAGCAGAGGGTGAGAGTGTTGTTGGTCAGATTGGTCATTCTCAGACCCTGACTTTGCATATTCCAGTTCCTCTATAATCCCTGACTTTTGGCTAGAGACCACACTCTCATCTTCCGAAAGGAAGTCATTGGTTTCTGATCCATCAGAATGTTCTTTGATTTGGGGGGCATCTTCTGACTGGTGCCTTAGATAATCTGGACTATGCAAGCTCCTCAAAATGTCCATATGTTCTGGACTTCCCATAGTTGGAGTTGGAGTAACTGTAGGCAGATCTTCATCTGATGAAATGTCATCGTGTCCGGATAAATACTTAAGTCTTGATGGTGCAACATCATCTGCAAACAAAAACAGACATCATACACAATTATAGCATTATGTAGACTTTTTAATTTGGTCCGAATCACCATTCTTAATGTCAACATTCATGTACTTAGGTTAAAAGGCACTGCACCTTTATCTGTTGATGTCTCTGTGGGCACAGTGTCTGATTTCTCAGATTCTGTGATAATCTTCCAGTCCTTGCTAGTCTCAGGCCTATAAAGTATATGTGCATCAAATGTTATGCGAGGTATATAAAAGACAAAAAAAAAAAACCTGAGAGAGTAAATTAAAAATGATTGGTAAATGTCAAGGCTGACCTCTGAAGCGGAGGAGGTTTTATCCAAGGCTTTTCGGTGACTGACGTGGGAGTTTTAATCTGGGGTTTAGTAGCTGGAGTGCTGTCTGGCTCTTTACTCAACTCAGCCTTGGTCTTCTGAATAAAGTCATTATATAACTGGCAATCCAGAGGAAGAGAGAGCCACAAACATTAACACATACAGCATATTGACAGCATTTATTTTTATAGCCAATTAAAATAATATAGCAAAATAACACGGTTCTATAGCGGTTTCTTTAAAAGAAACAATACGCAGAAATAGGTGATGAATATGAAAGGTGATGATGACTGACCTCTAACTGTTTCAGCAGACTCGCCTCCTGAGCTTTCAGTCGCTCTTTTTGCCTCTTCTTTTGCTCTTTCTTTAGCTGATACACCATTGATTTGCGCTTGCGTAGCTCATCCTTAAGGGCGCGAATACGGCTCTCAATATCACTCTGATCGGATGTGGTCTCTGATGTAAGAGCACAAAAATTACCATTGTCAAATCACTTATATTAATATTAAACATTTTGTAGTCTCTCAAGTAGAACATTTAAATAAAAGATAGATGATTGCTTTAAATCTAAAAGAAGCACAGTTTCTTTTAGCACGGTCTCTCTTCTAGACAGATCATCAATATAAGGCAGGTAGACTCATCTGTGTTCTTATAACGTAACATGGTTTGATTCAGAGAAGTGCACACAGAGATTAACAGAGCATTTTATTTTGCTGGCACAGTGTTCCTCTTCCCGTGTTTACATATCCAATTTAGTAAAGATGTAAAGGATAAACTGGAGCAGGATAAATTAACATACCAGTTATGTAGCACCTTCAGAACTATTACTATTATTAGAAAATTAAGCAAGTAAAAAAGACCAAGGATGACATGGATTAAGAAAGCCAAATTCTACATGAAACTATTCTAAATGTTGCAGTCTTCAAAGAAAACAGGTCTACATTACATTAACAGAGCAAATCCAGAACATTTCCAAAGTCTGATGGGGGTAGCAAGAATTTTACCGGATGGAGTGGCTGAATGAGGGTCACTGGTGTGGGACTCACTGGTCTTGGAGCTGGAGCGCACCTGCATCTCGCTGCTTCTGCTGGTACCAGTGACAGTCCCAGGTCGGCTACTGTCTGAATGTCGAAGAGAGCTGAGGCTGGGTTTCTCTGGAGGAGACTGCAACACATAAAGGCCATGTAAATCACACTCACCAAAGAGAGCTATATTCAACCCTGTTTAATATAACAGCACATAAACAACTTTGGACTTCTTTAAATATGCAAACAATTTTGCATATACTTATGCTTAATATTCAATCATTGCTCTAATGACAAAAACATTAGATGCAGAAGCAGATAAGTTCAGTTTTCACCTGTTTACTGTCTGTGTTGTTATAATCAGATGAGTAGATGGTATGAGGGGCAGGGCTGTGGAAATCAGAGACAGGTCGGTCTGAGGAAGGGCTGGCCAGCTGCTCTGGGACAGACAAATCAGTGTGCACACTGGACACGGACGATACTGAGGAGCTGTCATCTTCACTGCCTGCTTCTGTGAGAACATGCATACAGATAAACAAGATGTAACGGTTTAATTCATAATCGTTGCTTTGATGCTTTGTTTACACTGACTTTCAAAAAAAAAAAAAACCCTGAAGAGTAAACATGATAGCAAACAGCAGAAAACCTTTTGATGGGCTAAAAGAGCACATTAATAAATCAATAAGCCACAAGAGGCTGTGCTGTAGAGTAGTACTTGCATGAGATCTTGTTTTTATATTTATGACTTGAGCAATATCACAAGAACAAGAGAGCTAAACGTAATATTAATTTTAGAATTAAAATTTTAGACAATTTTTATTCTTCCTTTTTTGTGTGTATTTTGGAAACAAAACAAATCCATAGTGATTTCATTTGATTGGTAACATCTCTATATATTGTCTTGATATTCTAATTGTATTACTTACTGATTAAATATCAGATATTTTTCAGGCAGTAAATGTGGATCTTTCAGATGAATTTCAGGGGGGCTGTTTTGGTACTTTCAATATCACTTCCTTTTCTTTATGTCTTTTTTTTTACACTCCTCACCTTGTTCTGTGGGACCCTCTTGTCCACAACTGGTTTTACTGTGCTCACTTTCCCAGGCTTCCAGAGCTTGTTTCTCCATGCGCCGCACTTCGGCCTCCTCTGCGTCCAACTGCTGCCTCCACTCAAGAAGTTCCTCCGCATGTCTGCGCCTCTGCATCAACTGCTGCTCCCTTTTAGTGAGAAACCTACAGGACACAGAGCAAGAGACAAAAAGAGAGACAGAGAAGACGGAAAAAGGGGAGAACAAGATTGTGTAAAGCAAAGTGACAAGATCAGGACACAGACCACCACAAAAGCAGGCAAAGCAGACGTCCAAATAATGCCACTCACTCAGCAACCTTCTTCAAACACCAGATTAGTCTCTTTTGCAAAGGATGTGCACCCACACATCCTCTCACACACACACACACACACACAAACGTGCTTTCCAAAACAAGGCATGGCTCCACTTAGAGACCTGCATTTATTTTAATGAGGAAAACAGCCCTATTGTGTCTATAACACCCTTTTCAGGGTAAAACTCATGCATCTGAAACATCTTATGGGAGACACATGGAGACAACCACCTGACAAACTGAAACACGCAGGTCCACCCAGGGTTTGACAGTGTTACGCTTTTGTCTCTGTAAGAGTAATCCTGCAGTGGAATTATTTGATTGAATATTTGCTTTAGTCAAAAATATAAATAAAGCTTTGCCAATACAAATGCATAGGTTTAACACATCATAAAGCACATTAAAGTGAAAACTGAATAATTAGAATTTCACATGCTAAATTGAATATTATAGCATTTTTATTTTTTTAGCAAGCTGTGCCAGGTAAAAACTTGTGCTTCACAGTAGGCAGGTTTTTTTTTTTTTTTTTTTTACAAAAAAGCCCTCCATGTATCATGACTTTGGTCTAAGAGATCAAACCTGCCTGGCTTTTTCATTGAGGTTTAAGATAATTATAAACATGTTAGAGAAAACAGATGGCTTCATCTAAAAGCAATCGTCTTGCCTCGTGAATAAAGCGGCTATCTTCATCTAACCATAAATTCTATTATGTTGCCTCAGTCATATATACTCATTAGCTCATCACGGGCTACACTCATTTAATCAGGGGCTGGAGTTAAGATTTACTGTGGCCATTGGGCAGATGAAGAAGTCCTAAACTAGCATTATTCAAAAGCATCCAATATATCAGTCTACCCAGCCTGTCTGAAAAGACATATTCCTCCCGGTCTCCACTCACCACGATACCAAGTTCAAGAACTGGCATTTATTTAACAAATGAGATGCTTTGTGTGTGGTGCATGGTTAAAGCTCACGAAAGTTGTTAAGGGTGTATTTCACCACAAATCAGAATATATATATCTTTTTTTTTTTTTTTGCAAAAAGGCAATGAACCCTATATTTAAGATCATCAAGATTAATTGCATTGTGATTTTCATGACAATTAAGTTACTAAACAATTCAACCCCCCTTATTTCTGTAATGCAAACATTTTTTTATTTTATAGTAATGAGAATGTACTGAAACTCAATACTATATAATGAAACATAATGACAATATAAAAATGAAAAAGAAATGGAGGTAAAAATAATCTTGATGCATTACAGAAATTAACATAGCCATAGGAGGCCATACATTTTCTTAACTGTCATGAAGATAATGTTGCAAAAATTGATGGTCATAAAATCAGGCTTCAAATTTGCAAAACAAGAGTTTTATTTTTTCCCTTTTGAATTTAATGTAAAATATAGACATGTTTTTGTGAGATTCACCATATATAAATCACATTTACATATTAATACAAGACAGACGAGCAACAAGGCAAGGACTGGATTTGACAGGATCACACCACAGAGACAAAAGAAATAAGACCCAGAAATCACTAATTTAACCCACCATGATTTAAACGAGTCAAATCTTTGGCTTTGGGATTAAAGGTAATCTTTTTCAAAACATTTGCCTGTATTTGATCAGCAAATCAAGGTTCAAAAAACAATCACAAAGGATTTTGATAAATCATTTAATCATTAGAAATAAAAATAACCTTACCCAGTCAGATAAATAACAATGCTTAATATTAAACTAGCTTTAGCCAAAGAATCAGCTCATTTCAGCATGGTGTAATCAGTTAATTTTCATCCATTCATTCATCACTGCATTCCTCTTTCTGTTTTTATCCCCACCCAGCTGTGGCAGTGGATGAACAAAAGCATGCTCCATGGGAAATAGGTGCCGAGAGAGGGATGGGAAGAGAGAGGAGGATTGTGGGTAACTGTACCTGACCAACTGGCTGTAGATAAAGAGCTGGAATTTGGGGTGAAGTTTTGGGAGACAGACAGACAGTGAGGCCCAATGATGAGCCGTAAAGACAGAGAAGAAATAATGGACAGGAGAACAGTGTCTAAGGAAGAAAGAGAGGAGAGGACAGTCAAAAATCAAGAAGAACAGAGTTGGAGAGAATGAAACAATAAAAAAGAAGAGAAGAGGAGAGAGAGAGAGAGAGAGAGAGACAATAAAAAACACACAGATATGGAGACAGAAAAAGAGATTGAGTGTAAATGTGTGTATCCTTACTTTTATCTAACTACTATGCAAAAAACACATCAACCAGTTATTGACTTTTAGCGGCTAACTACATGCTGCAAATCCTTAACAAGCCACTACTGTGAGTGTCATACAAGTCAAAAAAACCTTTACAAGAAAGATGAAAGGTCTTTGTAATTACAAGCTTTCCTGGAAAAGCAGCCTGGGAACATTTATCTGCTCCTAACAGCAGTCTGGAAAGTCTCACAAAATAATCAGAAACACCTGTGTCATAATTAGGTCTTACCAAAATTAAAACAAACATTTGAAACATTAAAGTAAAGTTCAATTCTAAGTACCTTAAGTGAATAAAAAAAATAAAAAAAGAATAAACAATTATTTATTCATATATGTAAACAATTATTCACAAGTACATGTGACGTACACTTGTGAATATCCATAATTGTAGTATGAATTCATTTATGGTGATTTACATTTTTTTTAAAGTTATATCTCCTTATATTTTGTGAGAAATACACAAACGTTTATGCTATAGATCTATGAACCAGACATTTCTTTGTAAAATTAACAAGTTGTTTTTCTATTTAGGCATGTTTAAGTGACTAATTCTGCTAATTTCGCTCTGATGAAAGAGGGTAAATACAATTTATTAAATTAACCAAATAAAGGGAAGACAAAAATGCAAATAACAATTATATTTGGTTTTACAAAAAAGCTGCCTAGACTGGATTAGAAATCACTTTGATGCAGGATAAAGTCTTTTTCGGATGATTACTGAAAATATACAGCTGGAAGTTATACAAAAGAGATTATCAAGCTATTAGTGAGAGCTAGAAAGTGAGCAGAAGTGTGTGAACCATGCTACAATCACAACACAGCATGTGATTAGTTGAATCAGACAAGCGTGAAATCCCCTTCCCTCTGTGTACCAATTTAATTCTCAGGATGAAAATATTTGTGTCAGTGCTCGGAAAAGTTTCTGAATAATGGGACGACCCTCAGTTGTCAAGATATGACTGTAAACAAGAACCTGTTGTTGTCAGGGATTGAGTGACTGAATATGGGAGAATGAGATCACACACAATGGACAAATCATTTTTAAAAAAATGTGAATGTTATAAAATGCATTAGAGAAACCCCATGACCTTCAGATTGTTTCAGAAATCTGGCTAGCAGATTGTACACCCTGTTTACTAGTGGCATAAGGAAGATGCTCTCTGTTTAAGATGTGAAAGATTCCTCCATTTCATTAGGGAGAGGGGTGTCTTCCTACACAGAGCACGCTTATGTTCAACCAAACACTGGGCACACAGAAATAAACAAACACTTTAAAATGACACAGTCAGCAAGCTGTAGATAAACCTCAAATAAAAGAATAAATGTTATAAGTAGCATTAGCCAAACAAAAATAAGAAATCACCCCAGAGAACAAAAAAAAAACAAAAAAAAAACATCCATTGTGTGTTTGGCCTTCTTGAAAGAGGTTTGCACTAGATAATGTATGCATAAGGTTCATTAAAGTTTGGTTAATATAATCAAATGCACAAAACGTTTTTTTGCATTATTTGAGAGGACAGAAGAGGGAAAAGATGGATGGAAAGGAAACATGCGTGAGGGTTCATTTACTTTTCGTCCATGTGAGAGCGCATCTTTTTCAGTTTCTGCATGATGCTGCTGGTTTCACTGCCCGACACAGACATGGGGGAGGGGCTACGGGTCTCTGCGTCTGTTACAATCACACTGGGCGGAGCAGACTCCTCCGCCACACCTGATACAGGTGACTCCTGCAGACGTTTCATAAAAATAAAAAAAAGTGTGATATGTTCAGTAAGCTACATATAGTGCTTAAAAGACAAAAAACTTTTTATTTAGGAAAATTAAAAAAAACACAATCTTTCAAAGGACTGACCAGCTTTGTGTCAGCACTCTTGAGCCGCTCTTTGAGTTTGAGTGTTGTGTGTCGTATTCTTTCGATCTCCTCCTGCTGTTTGAGGAGCAGCTGTCTCTCTCTCCTCGCTGCTTTATTGGCCTCCTGCAGTCGTTTGATTTCCGCCTGGGGAAAAACAACACAGCAACATTCTAGCCATTATTTCTGTTCTGTAAACATGACAACATTTAAGCAATTCAGTAATGACTGTTTAATTTATTCTACATTCATTTGCAAGTGTAGCTTAGACATCATCTCATAAATCCAGATATGATTGTCACCTGCTCCTGTTGTAGCTTCAGTATAAGGCCTCTCTGTTTCTTACGAAGGGGTGGCATCTTATCATCCTCTCCTTTATCTCTGAGACGCCTGATGGAGAAGTGTATGTATATTAATATTTTCTCCCCACCTGCTCAACCTTGAATACATGAACAGTCAGTGTAGTGAAAGTTTAAACAATTTTTTTTTTCTTTTGAAAATTAGCATTTTTTTAATAATACTAATTTAAATCAGAGTAATTATTTAGAATGCAAATATTCTGATTTCATGTCGTTTTTAACAACTCTTTTTTCCTGATAATCATAATGAAGGTTTGTCCTGCCTCTTCTGGTGTTCCAGCCAGGCCAGTTCAGCTTTGGTCTTCTCTCTGAGGGCCTTCTGACGCAGACGCAGCAGAGAACTCTGATGTTGAGCGCGAACTTCCTCCTCCTTCATGTACTGACGCACCAAGTCCATGGTGAACTTAGAGAAGCTGTCCTGGCCACTTGAGAAGGGCATGTTGCCATCCTGCTGTGTATAACGGGATATGGCGCAGGGGAAAAACAAGAGCTGAGTCACTTATCAGTCCCATGAAAAGAGCTTCTCATCAACACACCAGGAAAACACAAACAAACTCCAACTATGACAACCAAGCAGAATGAAATACAATAGGCTTGTTCATCCTGGCTGGGTCAGAGTTATGCTGCATGAGGAGAGCTGAGAGGAATTCACCTTTGAGCTCATTCTGGGGCTGGATCTGTCATGGCTGTGGTCGTCGTCAGACTCGGGATGAGAACTGGGCTTCCTGTCCAGCGACTCGCGACGGTGGGCCTCGGATGGTAAAAGAGAGCGGAAGGATCTTTCTTCAATGTCATCCTCTGTCATTGAGTCATCAAACTTTACAGAGTACTCTGTGGCAATGGAGGCATTATCTGCTGATTTAAGGAATAGACAGGAAGTGGTCAAAACAACTCACATTTCTCAGGACAGACTATTTAAGTTGCTTGTCCACAAAAATATGAGCTATACCTTTCTCATCAAGTGGGCTGCGCACACTGCCCGAGCAAAGGAAGTCATCAGCAGCAGTGTGAGCCTCATCTTCCATTGAACTGCTGCTCCTGTATTTTCCTGCTGTCTTCCTCTCCTTTTGATCAGAACGAGGTGGACTCAGCTGGGTACTACTGCTGCCACCACCACTTAAAAAACAGAGACAGAAATTAGCATTTTACTGACTGTCTATAAAACCATTCATTTGGGCTTTAATTAAAAAAAATAAAATAAAAAAAGCTCAAATAAAAAAAGTACACTGTGTTACCTGATGGAGGGTCTCGTGGAAAGGACAGACTCTGAGAGGCTATCTGGTGGCGTCTTGACCTCTGATGGACTCTTATGTCTCTCAGGAGACGGCTCACTCTTCCAGCTACTGGAGAAGATCCAAAACAGCATCAGTACTGATGTATATAGATTGAAATCACTAATATGACAAAATTGAAAAAATCTTTCTCTTTAGAAAATGTAAAGTGAAAGCATGGTTAAAAGGATAGTTCACCCAAAAATGAAAATACCATAATGATTTATTCATCTCCATGTTGTTCCAAATCCCCTGCTGTGGCTATTCAAGCTTTCAAATAATATCGTTAATATTTGACAAGGTTTGGAACGACATGAAATGATGACAGATTTCCATTTCCCAATGAATCATTCCTTTAATGCAGAACATCATCTGGCTTCTATGCTTAAGTGAAGCTGAAGCATTGTACAGGAAGATGAATCAGAATAGTGAATGGCCATGAGAGAGTTACCTGTCCGTGTGGGAGTGTGGCTGCTGCTGTTTCAAACAGTGATTGTGCTGTTTCTGTTGATCATACAGGGTCATAATGGAGGGACCAGGAACACTTAGCGCTCCTGCAATCTGTGAACGAGCCAGCTCAGTCATCTGGAGGGAGAGAGAGAGAGACAGTTAAATACACTTTTAATCCTTTAAGCTCACTTTAAAGAAAGTGCCGAAGTGCCTTGAGGGAGGATACTTTACAATCTGAGAAGACAAGCATGTAATATGGTTTCTAAACATTTGTGCTTGTTGTAGGGTTTTTTCTAGCATTCAATTAAATACCCAAGAGACAATGTATTCGATATTTAGTAGAAGTGAGAAGTCTTTAGGCATTTCTATATTCATTTTAAGTGAGTGAGTGAGTCGAGATACAATTGTAAAAATGAGTCCAAATACAGTACAAAGACACTACATACAACACATAATAATGTCAACTCTGATCCACCAATATAAATAAATTAATGGAATTTATATCCAGTATTACTTTTATAGTATTAGAGCATTTATAAATTTTTTGAATTACCCTTTAGCTTTTATTTAAAAACCTCAGCTGACATTATAATTAGACATCAATTTTGATCAATTTTATTAATATTATATATATATATATATATATATATATATATATATATATATATATATATATATATATATATACTGTTTAGGTTTTAGTTCTGCTTTTACTTCCAGTTAATTTAACATTTCCAAATGTCTTACAAGTTTTTCTTTTATTTTATGCTTTATTTCAATTAACAAAATACTTTTAAACATGTATAGTTTATTTAATAATAACCCTTCTATTTGTTCTGTCCTGTTTATGCATTCTTAAAAATAATTATTGGTAATTATATTTAGAACTAAAATTAGATTTTCAGTGACTCAATCCAGAATTATTTGGGGGAAACAAGCTCACCTGTTTAATGTGTTGTGCCGTTTCAGCTGTGTGGCATGCAGCCTCAGACTGATGGTTTATCATCTTGTTTGTGGCCTCATGCAATCCTCCTAACGCCTGCTGTTGAGACTGGAGCAAATTCTCTTGCAGCTCTGCATGGGTCTTGAATCCAACACAATCATCCATTTATTAAAAACATGCAAATCATTTAACTAAAGCTGCCATTTTTAAATTGGTCTGAATCAAAACAAAAGATATTAAACTATTAACAAAGTGGTGCAAATACCCTTGCAGCTTTCTGTCGGCTTTCTTCCAATTGCCGTTGTGTTTCGAAGGCTTCTTGCTCTGCCTTCATTCTTAACAAATACAGTTCACGCTCATGCCTCTGGTGCTGGGACTGCAAGACAAAGGTTAAAGTTCAACCTCAAATACATGGCCACATGACCACAGCAGGTAAGATAATTGCTTTAGCAGCTGCATAACTTCACCTTGAGTATTTGAGCGAGCGAGACCGTTTCCTGCTGAGTGACAGACACACCTCTCACTCGCTCCACATCACTGAGCTGTCGCACTGACTCCTCCAGGTAACTGAGCTCAGCAGACAGATGTTGCTGGAGGACCCCAGGACCAAACTGGAGCTCTGCTGAACCTGGGGACACACAGAAGCATGAGTAAACTAATTCCATCCTTGAAGTGAAATTCTGTATTATAGTAGACTTCTTCTAAATTTAAGTTGCTTACAAGCTAGACAAAAATCTAGACAAAGCAGGTTTACCTGCAGTCCCGTGTTCTGTTCTTCTTGGGCTTTGAGTATGGGGTGAGGGGTTGGATTTAGCCCTAGCAGCTGAAGAGGAAGATGAGGAGGAACTGCGCAGAGCTCTGCGAGGGGAACCCGATCCTTGGGTGGACCCTCTGATTGGGATACTGTCACCAGGAGACAACCGGGAAGAACCAGAGCTGGCTGGAGATCCAGCGGCAGGAGTTGTATGAGGGCTTCGGGGAGATTTCTTTCCCTCAGAGCCAAAATGACTAATGAAATAAGACAGAGAGAAAAAAATAATAACAACAACAACAAATAATAATAATGATAAAAATAATAACAATAAAAAAAGTTGAAATAATTATATTTATTTGTTTTGTATTGTTGCATTTTTGTAATTCTTATATTTTTCCTTCAATAAACAAACCAGCTTCACAGAGATTACAAAACAAGATTTTCTAATTGAAAATTAATCCAAAAGTTAAACAAATTGTACAAGCTTTAGGTGAATGGTGACCCACCAAAACCTCCAATAGTCCAGTATCCTTTACAATAAGGTCTTCGTGCTACTGTAGCTGGACATTATGTCAGAAAAGTGCACTGGTTATTGCCGTGATTCCCATTCTCTTCCATTATATGACTGACAGACTGCAACTGTTTGAGTTAAAAATCATAATTTGTGTTCTACTGAAGAAACAAAGTCACCTACATCTTGGATGCCCTGGGGGTAAGCAGATAAAATTTTCAAAATTTAAATTTTTTGGTGAACTATCCCTTTAAACTTACTTTAAACTCACTGCTGCCAGATAAATGCACCCAGAAACCATATCTCTGGAAGATACAGCTCTGAACGCTGAAATCGCAGGTAGGCATGAAGGGAATCTGACTCACAGGCTTCAACAAATGCCACAGGGAGGTTCGAATGTCACACTAGGGGGAAATATCTCATTGGCAATGAGCCTGACCTGCAGCATGGCTAACCTACTGAACAAAAGAGCCAGTGTGTACGTGCACATTGCCTCCCGCCTCGCTTTCTAAAAAGATATACAGCAGGCGAAACACTTATACCCTCCACCTGACATATAGCCGAACTAATATTGACACTGGCTCCTCTGGGTTCTAATAATTATGATAAACAGGAATAGCATGGGTACTGCATTTAAACATATTTCTGGTCTATGCTCAAAATGTCAGAGTTCATGTCTGGTGACTTGCAGACTAGTAGAATGGCAAAGAAAAACTCCAACTATGCCAACATTAAAAAAGGAATGAAGATGTGCAGATGCTTCTATTCATCCTACAAAGGCTTCAAGGTCTGCATTTTATTGGTGTAAGCTAATGTGTTTACCAGGCCATACCTATGGATGGAGTGGACTGAGGCACCCCCCAGTGTACTGTCTGTGTCCACGCTCCTGTGAGAGCTGCGACTGGATGCTTTATCTGAGCCACTTTTCTTAAAACTCTCAGCAGGGAGATCAGAGACTGCAGAGGACGTGTTTCTTTGTCCCTCCAGCAGGCTCCTTTCTGAAGTTGTAGGAATGTACACAGAGATAACATTAGGAATGTAATCATGATACAAGAATGTCAGGGTTCAAAACCAACACTTGTGAAATTGAGTCAGTATTGCTGATACTACAAAAATACTGATGTTTAAGTACCAGGACATCTGATATATCCCTATAGGAATGCACACAGAGCACAGAAACAGATGATGCAGCCCTCTATAACATATCTGACCTCTCTTGCTGCTTGAGCTGGCTGAGTGTGGAGAGGAGAGAGGTGTGAGAGCTGGTGATTGCTGAGATCTCTCCCCAGCTCTGTTACTGTATGCAAATCTGCCACTTAACACCTCGTCTGGAGGACTGAACAGACAGTGGCCATTACTGTGGAGAGAAGGCATCAGAGTTTACATTAATCTTATAATGTGGTATACTGTCCAAATCTGTGTGTATATGATTCTACATGGAGCAAATACAATGGGAGGGATGGTATGATGATGGAGTAACACTGCCCTCTTCAGGCTGAATACTAGAAATTTTGTGTTAACTTTACCCTGTTCTCCATTTATACAAATATTTTAAATATACAAGATGTATCTATAGAGCATTGAAAACTATTCCACTTTACCTGAGCCCATTGGGACTTTTCTTGGATGCTGATTGGCTACTGGCACGTGAGGAAACAAAGTCTTCCTCATAGACCATTCCATCCAATGAGCTGGCACCAGACAGAACAGTGCAGAGAGCTGGAGAACTCTTACCGCCCCTCTCTTCAAATGCTACAAAAACAAATACGTTCAATGAAAATCTAAACTTCTGTTCAAAAGTTTAGGGTCAGTAAAAATGTTTTTGAAAGATAATAATATTTCTAAGTACTGTGTTGATCAATGTGAGAGTTTTATGTTTCAAATAAATGCAGAATCCAACAACAATATTAAGAAGCATTGATGATAATATATGTTCAGCATTGATAATGAAAATTGATTCTTGCGAATCAAAATAAGATGTAATTTTTTTTTTAGAAGGATCATTTAAACTGAAAACTGGAGTGTGTGTGTATATATATAGTTGCAATAATATTCCTCAATATTGCCGTTTTTATGGTATTTTTCATTAAATAAATGCAGCTTTTGTGAGCATAAGAGACTTAATGAACCCAAACTTTTAAAACACATTGTATGTCTGTATTATAATTTTTTTTTATATATACATAAAGTGAGTCTTGAACACATCGGTTAGAATGAGCGGAATATTATAAACACCTTTTATAAAACACATAAAAAAATTAATTATATATATATATATATAAAATTTTAAACAAAAGCAACTTTATAATTAAACTACCCTTTATAAAACATTATTATTCATATTTTTATATATTATTATATTTTGTTAGAAATATTCTAATATATTAAAACATAAAAATATTATGGTTTTGACAAAATATATACACAAAATTTTATTACACAAAGTTAAACAAAAGGTCAAATATGTTTTTGAAGTTCTCACCTTTACTGTAACTCATGTTCTTTGTAAACATATTGATAACACTGTTTGGGCTTCCCTTGGCCAGTTCTTCCCACGGGCCATTGCTTCCTCCTTGTACCAGACTTAACACATTAAAGGGCAGGTGCTTCTCTGCCTCTTTCTGAAAGCGTGACATTGGGTTTAAACTGTCTCCATTCAGATGTGCACTATATCCTGTGGTTTCCAGTCTGGATTTGGGCAGCTCTTGCAGTTCTTCGTCAGATATACTGCCCTCACTTAGCAAAGGACCCTCACTGATAGAACCTCCGCTGGAGTCCAGCTCAACTTCCTGAACAGCTGGCTTTGCAGGAGAAGGGTTCTTGCGTGTGTTTCTAGAAGTGAGGCCAGAAGGCAAAAGTGTTTGTTTGTTCCCAGTCTCAATCCTCTTTCTAAAGCTGTGAAGGTTGTCCACACCTGGAAGGGCCTGATCATAGGTGCTCTGACCCTCAGCAAGCAGTTTTTCAATCCTCTCAACCAGGTCATCAGAATCTGTTGGATTCTCTCTGATTGGCGGACTGACAGGTTTAGCCCAGCGCTCATCATTAGGGATTAAAAGACCCATGCCTGTATCCATTGCACAACTGTATTTTATTCCGGCACCGGCTAGCTTCCGTGCCTCGCTCTCAATACGGCTGGAGAGGGAGGCAGCTGTGGCCTTAAGAGCCTCAATACGGCTCATTTTGTGGCCTGTGGTTGAGGGGAATGCTGCATGTGCAGATTGCGACTCTCTGTTAGGTAATGAAGGTTCTTGATCAAGTTCTAACAGCTGAGAGAATATATGACCAGAAGGGGGCACAAGGGAGCTGCTGACCCTCAAAGCAGGACTATGCTGGTCAGATTGGAGCCAGGGTGACCCTGCAAATCCCAACCCATTCCTATAGAAAAAAATATACAAACAGATTACTTAAGTATAATGACAATATGATGTAAAAAACAAACGTCAACAAAGGTTTTTGGACTGCCACTAACATACACGCCAAAAAAACATAGTAAATATTTTAAGTCGAGTCACATAAATCATGCAATCAGAAGTTAGTTATAATACATTTTTAGGAAGATCCCAGTGTTAACAACCTCGATATGTAGAAGACGCCACCAACTACATGTACTTAAAGGTGGCCATGGAAACCTATACAGGCTAGCAACAAATACTTCTTGCTAAGGACCGAGCTGACAGATTAATCTGTTCTTACAGAACTACTTGAAATAAGAGCATGTCATCTGTGTCAGTGAATACAAATGACTTCCCATTTAGGGAAAGGGGATATTTTGTTAATCTTTTCAGTGCTTAGAACTAGGGCTGCACAATGTGTCGTTTAAGCATCGATATCGCGATATAAAAATCCACGATAGTCACATCGCAGGATGCGCGATGTAGGCTGTCGTAGTTGATCCGTCATTCATTAACTGTACGGGCCAGCTGCTCCCCGGCCCTTGACGAATGTGATTCGCGGAGAGAGCGAGAGAGAGAGCGCGCGCGAGAGAGGGAGAGACAGAGGGGGAGAGAGGGAGAGAGAGAGCACTTCAAACAACACGAGCGCTGTCTTGCTCTCTCTCCCTCGCGCATATTAATCAATCGACACAATGGTGTCGATGTTTAAATCATTTAAAATGAGAATTGTAAATCTGCTCACCCAATTTTTGTTTGTAAGAAAAAATTCGATTAAATTTCATATCGCAATATATATCACTGAAAAATTAAATATCGCAATGTCATTTTTTCCCAGTATCGTGCAGCCATACTTAGAACAGATATACATTAAGAGGAAGCTCTTTGGTGGAAACAACACCTACCCTGCAAACAGCTTCCTTTTTTAATGTTTTTTAATGTTTTTTTCCTAGTTGGAAAAACCAAACTTTCCACTTATGACATAGATGATGTAATGAAATGGGATTCTGTGTGTGTTTTACCTGGAGAAAGGAGGCGGACATTGCTCTGTAAGGGACAGGTCACTGCTGGAGGTAGCACTTTGAGGTCGATCATGTCTTTTGTTTTCTTTATCAGACTCTCCAGATGGCTGGTATACTGGTCTTGGCTGCAGTGTAACAACAAAAACACTTAAAATAGTGGTCGATCATTATGGATTTTGTCTAGACACCAGGGTGTCCAGTAGTTTATATATAATATATTGCTATTTATTATATAATGCAGTTATATATTTTTATGCTCACCAAGGCTGCATTCATTTGTTACAAAATACAGTTAAAATGGTAATATTGTGAAATTTCATCACAATTTAAGTTAACGGTTTACTATTTTAATACAATTTAATATGGAATTAATTATTTATGGCAAAACTGAGTTTTCAGTTTAACAGTTTTCATTGTGACATGATCCTTCAGACGTCATTCTAATATGATACATTTATTTCTGAAGTTGAAAAACGTACTGATGACAATCTTTTGAAAGGTAGTGTACCTTAAAAATACATACATTTTATATAGTTATTTTAACTGATTAATATTACAATTGCGTACTGTTTACAAACAATACAATAAAATATAATAGTTGTAATATTTTAAATAATAAGTTCAACAAGATGTTTAACTGCAAAAATTCTGCACAATAAAGATTTACCTGCTGGATAATGTTAGTTATGTCACCACCATTGATTTCTTCTCTGAGCTGAGTCTGTTCCAGCAGAAGTTTGGTGTATGTTTCCTGGAGCCGCTTCTTTATTGGACCTTCAGGTGCAACTGGACCATTGGTGGCCCCTGCTCGTTGTCTCCTGTAAAGTTCCTGTAGGCGTTTATTCTTATTCTCTTCCTTCTCCCTCTGAGCCCTCCTCTCCTCTGCTTGCTGTTTTTTCCTTTCTTCTTGTTTTTGAGTAATATACAGGCGCACCGCTTCAGCATCATAGTGCCGTTTCTTTGCCACAGGATGTTCAGGAGGATCTACTCTCTTGGTAGTCTTGGCAGGGCTGGCACTACGAGAAACTCTGGTTGAGGCATGGACTTTTGAGCGGGGCGCTTCTGGCCTCCTGCTGATGTCCTCCTCCAAATGCAGATCATCTAGGATGCCACGGATGTCAGCTGAGAGAAAGTCTTTGCTGGGAGATTTTCTTCTATCACTGCCTGTTGATCTGGAAGGTCCAGCTGGCTCTTCTGGACGAATGCGATTGTGAGGTCTTTCTGCACTGGTGGTCCTTGAATGCCGGCTACGCTCCAGGCGAGGATCAGAGCTGGAACGGGGACCAGATCCTGCAAGAAGAGACACAGAGAGGCAAACAGGAGAATCATTTTTAAAAATATTTTTTGACACTTTGTTTTGCAAATATTTTAATAATACAAAAATTTTTTGATTAATATGGTATTTATGAATTCCCACAATATATATATACGTATGTATATAAACAAATGAATACATACAAACACATACATACATATGTGACCCTGGACCACAAAACCAGTCATAAAGGTAAATTTTGAGATTTACATTTTGATGATCATTTGATCATCATCTGAAGGCTGAATAAATAAGCATTCCATTGATGTATGATATATTAGGATCTGATAATATTTGGCAGAGATGCAACTATTTGAAAATCTGGAATCTGAGGGTGCAAAAAAAATAAAATCTAAATATTGAGAAAATTGCCTTTAAATTTGTCCAAATGAATTCTCAGCTATACATATTACCAATCAAAAATTACGTTTTAATATATTTACAGTAGGAAATCTATAAAATATCTTCATGGAACATGATCTTTACTTACTATATACTAATGATTTTTGGCATAAAAGAAAAATCTATTTTGACCCATACAATGTATTTTTGGCTATTGCTACAAATATACCCCAGCGATTTAAGATTGGTTTTGTGTTCCAGGGTCAAATATACACTGCAGGCCTTGCATTTATATGTCTGAACTGAAAAAACATCCTCTTCAACATTAACTTGCATATAATGTTTAAATCAATACAGCATTGAGCATTTCAAGTATTGGAGTGTCTGTAATAAAATCTGGCTCCAGCCCTGCGTGTGTGGAGGGCAGCAGGACTGTGGAAGGAATCAGGTTGGCTTGTGCAGTGAGTAAGAAACACCCAGTCAAATCCTATTCATTACAGTCACTGGGCAGCAAAGTTTACCAATGCAGGGAGGTTGTCTGAATCTTTATTTATTAATAGACCTGACACTTGGGCTACTAGCTTCTGGAACACTAGCACTTTGCAGCAAATGCAGTATTTAATAACAGGTGGCATTAAACTAATTTAAAATTTACATTTTAAATTAAAATGTAAAAATGTAAAACACCTCAAGGACATAATTTGGTTGGGCATTCAAAATATGAGAGGCCAAAAACCAAATAGCTTGTGACATTTAAGGCTAAATGAACATGGATGTTGAATTTTTCTTTGTGGTTTGGCTAAGTTCTAAACGGTCGGCATGTGATGGGGGCGGAGCCTGGCAGATACAGTATCTCATCCTCTCACCTGTTCTCATCTGTGTCTCGGAGGACTTCGCCCGAGGCTCTCTCTGTAACCGTGGCGGTGGACCCAGCATAATCTTCACCAGCTTCTGCCCATCTCGCCACGATGATGTGGTGATCGCTATGGAGAAAGGTTCCTTGAGACTACAGTTGGCCAACAATTAACTTGTAATTTTTTTTAAACAAGTGTGATTAAGGCATAGAGGAAAGTATGACAAAATTAACTAATAATAAAGAGAGAATAGCTACATGGAATCAAATTCACACAGATGTTTAATTAAACCAAACCTCCTGGTAAAAAAGATATTTCTCCAGAGAAACCCCACCTGCTTACATTTAATGATGGCAGGAATTCAAAATTGACTGCATTTAATAAAAGATTCTGGTCTTACTGTGAATGTTATTATGGAAAATAAAATTGTTATTAAGATCAAATTGTAATACATAGGGTTTAAAGCAAAAAAAAATCCTGTGCCTGAACATTTTTCTCGGGGCGGGTTGCACATGCAAAGCATGCAATGAATGTGGCAACTTTAACTTTTGAAAGGATACTATGGCAAAGTTATTGATTTCCTTATTCAAACTGATTTTTTTTTTTAAATTAATATATATGGTTGACCTGAAGAAAGAATGCTATATCATACACTTGGAAAATTATGAAATATATCACTGCTTATCAACAGTTCTTTGTTTACATGGTTTTATGTTTACTGAAAAATACATTATAATTATAATGCGTCTTGGTGCACATACCATCACAGTATGTTAAGGGGTAACCACATTCCTCAAAGTAACTTTTATGTTAGAAGAAAGAAACTCATTGAGGTTTAAAACAACTTGAGAGTGAGTAAATGACAACGCAACTTTCATTTTTGGGTGAACTATCCCTTTAAATTTTAATACAACAACAAAACAGAGAAAAATAACTCACTGCTCTTGACTGAATAACTTCAACTTTACAGTTGCTTTAGAAAGAATCAATGTATAATTTAAACAGTTAAGTGTATATAGTGTTATCTTAATTTTACTTGCTACTGCTAAATACACCTACTGTACCTGAAAAATAAAGCATTGTTTGTTTTATTTGTATATTATGTGTATTTGCTATATCTTCTTTGTTCTTATTTTTTAATAACAAAGATTTTAATCTTCACCCACTTTGGCCTAAATGTCCACCATTCTTTTTAATTGTATAATATGATATTTTTGCTGTATTGCCCATCACTATTTCAAATGTCTGTACCAATAAACCAGATTATCCAATAACCTCTTATAAAAAAATATCAGTAGTTTTACTGGACCACTTGCTCAGCAAGATTCACCTAAAAATGTTGCTCTGGCCTAAGAGTAGGTGCCCTAAAAGTGAAACCTGACAGTTCACACTAATGTCTGCAGCAATGTTGAGAATTCAGTCTGTACATAACTTTTTCTTTTGCATTGCACTCCAAAACATTTTGGAATGCATTAAATAAAATCTAATTAATGCAGCTAGTAGCATTTGCACTCACATACAAACAAAGAGTACGTTTTACACTGTCTTGATTGAGATACACCATAATAAGTACTAACAGATACACTGTGAGAAGTACTACAGACTTCAGAAAGCTATTTCTGAAGTTAGGGATGCACAGGATAAACTAGTAGAGGGGTGGAAGGAGGAGTCCGATTTCACTTTTCTATCCTGCCGTGACTAGACTGACACCTCTCCAGCTGTCAGCAAGGCCACAGCGGTTTGAGCTGGGATGAATCAAGCATTCCTGCGTCACTGTTGCCACAGCTAGTTATCCTGTTAATCTGCATGATACACATTCTAGAAATTTCTTTTGGGATAAGAGACTTAGCTTGTGCTTGCAGACAGATTTTAACACACACGTTTCAAAGAACGCCCCGCAGAGAACAGGGCACAGTAATGCTGGCAGGTCAAGAGAGGCCCACACAGGGCTGCTTGCATGTGTGTGTGTGTGTGTTCAGTAGAGCATTTGTGCATTTTTATAGTTCAGATTGTGATCTTCATATGCAAAACTACTATTAAGCACTGTTATATGTGCATTCAGATGTTGAATTTCAATATAATTTGCTTAAACAAGCTACAGTTGTTTGCTTAAGAGACACGCAGAGTGTGAAAAAGACTCCGACCTGGTTTAGTATTTGAGTCTGGCGCAGATGAAGATCTGTGTACTTTCCTAACCGGCTTGGATGGTTTCTTCTCTTTCACCCTGTCTCGCTCTGCAGACCTCTGCTTTGGTTTTCTGCTCCGTGCTGTGAAGGACAAAGAGAGAAGATTAAGTTGGTTGACACAGTTGATTAGGGCTATTATCATTAACTGAAACTATTAAAAACATTTTAATTGAAATAAAACTGAAATAAAATAAAATATAAACAATAGAGGAAAAATGTAAAATGTTACATTGGCAACTAACTGAGAAACGTTTAAGTTGAAGCACTAAAATAACTAATAGGAAATAAATGAAAACTAAAAATGAAATAAAAATAAATTTTACAAATAGTAATATTTAAATAAAATTACAAAAGCTCATAAAATTACAAAAAATAAAACAAAAAAACCTAATACTAAGAATAAAAATACACATTGAAATATAAATAAACTATATTATTATTTAAATAACACTAAAATAATCCTACTGTTCAATAAACTATACTCTCAACCATGCACATAATACTACTCTACTGCCCACAATTACACATCAATAATTATTCAGTAATCAAACTGTCCCTTATAGCAGTAAAACTTCAATGATTCAATGAATATTACCATTGTAAAATTAAATAGTATTATAATATTATAATACACTTTTAACTGCCCTTAAGTGTCCTAAAGACTATCATTAGACTTATTTTACATCTAACTAGTATGAGTGCATGCAAGATGGGTGATTGATCCATTCTCGTAAATACTTTCAAACTACCCATTTTAATTTGTTTAAGTAAATTAAAAAATCGGAACAGACAGAGTATGGGAAAAGGATAAAATTTTATTTTTCTTTGATGCAAGAATCCTCATATAATTCTAAAATAACTAAAATGGACAGCTACAAACGTGTACCATATGGCCTCTTTAATGAAAGCAACTCAAATCTATAGTAAGCCAACAGGGAATTAAGCTGCACTGTTATGCATATTATAAATGAGCTTGTTCCATAATGCTATTTTAAGGAATGGCTGAGCAAACTGATGCAATCCTTACAAATAACCTTTTAGAAAACTCCTAAGTACACTCTGACATGAAAACTTGTAACTACAGCTGTGGCAGTATGCCTGGAAACTCTGAGCCAATTAGGAGCATGTAAGTAATCGTCCAAGAGCGGTTTAGATTAAGCATGCTTTTTGACCATATTGCAATCCAGCAGAAACACACAAATTCTGTAAGTTGTTTCATCTGCTTCGAAAGGCAGCTAAAACAGTGCTGTTGTCCTAATTCCTGTAAGATTCCTGACTCACAGGGCTTACAATGGGCAGTAAAAATACAGCTCTGTCACATGAATGGATAAACATTTTAATTTCATATAAATAAATAAATACTCAATTCACTACACTGCAATTAAGATGATGACTAAAATGCAAAACATGTTCATAGCATCAGTGATTTTAAGATTGACAATCAATAAGCTGTGTATTATCGACATACTGTGACATTTTTGTGAGTACCTTAACTAAACCACTCATGTAGTGTGAAAGTGTTGTTTCTTATAGCACAGATTAAATACTGTGGCTACACTGTTGTTGTATTGCTGTATTTATTATTATGTTTACACAAAGATATAATAATTTATTCTTTTTTTATTAGATTAAATATTGTATTATAACACTCTGGAAAACCATGTATACCTGTAAGCTGTTTTGTCAGGTCTCTGTATATTTCCCTGCGTAAATTCTGGAAGTCCTCCTCTGCCCACACTTGCCCATCAGTTGTGTGAATCTTAGTCTCACAGGTGTTGAAGCCTAGAAAACACAGAAGTGAGCTTCCTCTCATTCGACAACCTCATAAAACATTTATTTTTTATCCTAAGTATTTTCAAGTATTCCTATTACTGGGACAATACTCCAGGAGCAACATAAGGTTAAGGCTCAAGCTTAGTGGTAAAAGCCCTTTCGGGTTTCAACCTGCTACCTTTCGGTTACCATCCCAACACAGTGGAGTCACTTTTTCCTCTCTGTAGTCAACTTACCTTTGTAAATGGGTGCTGGAGGGGCTTGGGCGACTTTCCGAACTTTAGCAGTAGGTACTGTGGTACTATGTGCTGCTGCCCCAATACCCACAGGTTGCTCCAAGTAATCCAGCAGCTTGTTTCTTTCTTCTGTCCCCTCCAAATGTTCCCTTTGTCTCCGGATTCTGTCTTTCAGCTTTTCCAGCTTTTCATCAGGTTGTCGACGTCGCAGGTTCTCCAGCCGTTGTGAAGCTGTGACTGAACTGGTGATGGATGTCATGGAAGTCTGGGATGTCTGAGCCTGTAAGTGTGTTCTGGGGTTGACCTCTGACCCTTGTGGGGCTTGGTCAGGTTGGTCAATGGCATTGAGAGCAGACGGGTCATTGAGGTAGCGTACAGATGTGCTGTCTACAGCTGAGGAGCGTGAGCTGTCCAGGTCTGCAGTCTGCATGTCTCGGGTGTCACGCTGATAGACCAGCTGGCTTAGAGCAAAGTTAGGCTGAGGGACACCCAACTCTGTCTGTATCGAATGGGGTTCTGGTTCAGAGTGGGTCTGGGACACTGGCAGCGGTGATTCTTCCCTATAATGAATAAGAAAAACAAAGTCAGTTTATAAATAAAAGGCCAGTTTAATGTGAGGAGCATTAAAGGATTTCCAAGAAACAACCTACAATCATTATTGTTGCAATCATGTAAGGTTGCATATACACACTTCAGCTTTAACCCATTAATTTTTTGCAGCTTTTACCTGTATGAAACAAGTGGTTCTCTGAACTCCACTGCACTGGGTTTCCTGGCGTTACTGTCCAGAGTGCTATTCCTCAAGGGACTGCGGGAACTTTTGTCTGGACTGTGTCGACTCCGTGTTCTGGACTTAGACCCACTTTCCTCCACATGATGCCCATCTGTAGTAAACACATAGAAGACATGTAAACAAAAAGTGCCAGAACTCTGAAGAATGTTGTACCATTCTTATATGTATACACACACATACACACACACACAGCCTTTCAAAAGTTTGGGCTCAGTAAGCTGTTTAATGTTTTTTTTTAAAGAAGTCTCTTCTCTACTTTTATTCAGCAAGGATGCGTCAATTTGATAAAAAGTAATCGTAAAGACTTATATTGTTATTTTAAATAAATGCTGTTCTTTTTCATGTTTTATTCATGAAAAAATCCTGAAAAAAAGTATCACAGGTTACAAAAAACATTAAGCATCACATTTGTTTCCAACACTGATAATAAATCAGCATATTAGAATGATCTCTTAAGGATCAAGCGACACTGAAGACTGAAGTAATGATGGTAAAAATTCAGCTTTGATCACTGGAATAAATTATATTTTGAAGTATATTAAAACAGAAAAACAATATTTTAAATTACAATAATATTTCAAAATATTACTGTTGTTTTCTATATTTTTGGTCCAATAAACACAGCCTTGATGAGCAGATCTCAAACTTTTGAAAAGCTATATAAATATATAATTTATTTGTATATTTGTATAGCGCTTTATACAATATTGGTTGTGTCAAAGCAGCTTTACAAAGATCAGTAAAATACAGTAAAATATATAAATATATACAGTAAGAACACAAACACACACACATTAATTGAATCCTTACATTGAATACCTGTAGAAAAATTAGGAACATTACTGTAAACTTTCATGTTTCATAGCGACCTGGTACAATACTATATAAGGTGACATTAAAAACAACTAGTTTAGGGATGTACAATAGTCTCTAATGGATTGCTTTTATGTTACAGAGGATGTGACTGTCTCACCTCTGCGGCTTATTTTCTGTCCGCCACTCACAGATGCTTTCTTTGTGTCTAGCACCGAGTCCAGAAGCACTCCAGTGCCTGGCGCTGCCTCCAGACGATTCTCAATGTGTCGCAACTAAGACAAAACCACAATTAGCCATTGAATCAACAGATCTCTGCACTCATGAGGATAATGCTACAAATACTAAACCTACAGAGTATACCTCTGAATCTTACTTTCTGATCTCTTATAATTGGGCTTCTTTCGAACTATTTAAATCACAAATGACAACGTCTGTATGTAACAGGTATCTGTTGTGGCATCATAACCAGAACTTGAAACACATGTTAAGAAATACTCACGGCAGCTTTGGTCTGATTTAGACAATTCCAGGCATGAGATATCTCTGCTGAGAGATAAACATTAACATAAGTAATCAAGCAAACATGCTCATGATAATTCGAAGTATAGGGTGACAGCTGGACAAACCTCTCCTGTTGTCTTGCCCAACAAGAGCAGCCTCGGAAGAGACAGAGGCTGGTGGCCCCGCCTCACTTCGCAAGCGACTACACATCGCTATGCCAACCTGAGAGGAGAGGAGAAAAACATGCAAACAATGTAAGAGAAGCAATTATCTTGTCAACATCTGCTGTCAAACATTGTTTTCTCTGGCAATGGCTTAACGCTTAGATTATGACCCTAAGAGGAACTAAAGCACATGACACAAAAGTAGAATATAAACTTGGCCAAACCATAAATTTAACTGATAGTTACAAAGATAGATTAATTGAAGCATACAGAATTCAGTGGTTCTATCAAAGTGTGGGTCATTAGCAATAGTGTACAATTTGTTTGATTGCCTGAAGGCCAAACATATGACATCTCAGTCTCTGAGTTTCACGTCACTCAAATCACACTGTCTTATTCTAAGTTATGACATCCTGTCTTTTTAAGTCCCCAGAGATTTAAAAAAAAGATTTTTTGCAGACCATCTAAAACTCAAGTATTCAAAGTATTCAAAAAACAAAGTATTCCAAAGGGACAATGAAATCACTCCCAGCTCAGAAACTTAAATTATACTGAATTAATAATGCATGCATAAGACATATCTTAGAGGCTTGCGTGCATACTTCATTGATTTCAGACCTATGCTGGAATGCAGAGGTGAAGAATCATTTAAACATGTTCTGCTGCTTTTCTAAAAGCTTATCTATCTTCTAAATGCAAATAATGGTCCATATTATGAACAAATAATCTGATTATTTAATGTTTTTTTTTTTTTTTACTTTGTAGTTATCAATCAAAACATTACTGGATGTAGTGTTGTCAAAAGACCCGGTACTTCGGTACCAAGTAGGTAGGTACTAAAAAAAATGAAAATATGACGGTACCAGGTTTCTTTAAGTACCGGTGGTACCGAGTACCCGCTCAACCCGGTTTTTGACACATACAGCGCTATGATTTCCACGAAGCAGAAAACGCAGACGGAATCTCAAAATCCAGTCTTGATAATGAAACTTACATTTTAATATGGACAGTCACAGAATTTGTCAAAGTTAGCATAAATTAATCAAATCTCCGTATGGACCAGTATCTGTAAATGTTAAGCCGCAAAAGTGGGTTGAAATATGAATCCTGCATGTTCTGCACGTTTCTGTGTGAATGAATGAATGAATGTTTTTTTTACTACATAGACTGAAGCGCATCCGTCGTCTCAATGAGGACATAAATACATAAACTACATCACCAGAACTGTTCTGAGTCACTTCACAAGCATTTTACCATTTCATCTGAGTAAAACCAGTGTCAAAATAAAAGTTAATTTTTACATAAAGGCATTGTACTAGAAATATTACTATTATTTAGTAGAATGTGTGTGATACTGCTACTTCTGTTGAAAAAATTAATAAAACTTTATTTTTTAAAGAAATAAATCACACAATATTTCTTCCATGTTTAAATTTTAATAGCAAATCCCCTTTATTTATCAAAAAAATTAAATGTTTACATTTCATTAATTAAAAGACAAATTAAATTTGGGTGAAACTTGTTTACTGTTTTTCATAATTATATTACTTGTAGAAAAACTTGAAACATAATTGTAAATAAGTATAAAGAATGTTATTGGTTTTATTTTTAGTGATAAAAAGTTTTTTTTTTTTTATTAGAATATTTTAGTGTTTTGCTTTGGTACCGAAATTGGTACCGAGAACCGTGGATTTTCACTGGTATCGGTGCCGAATACTGAAATT
Organism: Carassius carassius; assembly: GCF_963082965.1. Lineage (NCBI taxonomy): Eukaryota > Metazoa > Chordata > Actinopteri > Cypriniformes > Cyprinidae > Carassius > Carassius carassius. Next base: position 23,451,805 of record NC_081788.1, on the reverse strand, counting down.
TTGGTACCGTGACAAAACTAACTGGATGTCCAGTAAAAAACAACAGACTTTTCTAATCATTTAGTCTTTTGAGTGGCCACATCTCCAAAGTCCAATCAACAACCAATGTATACAACCAAGTCCAAGTCTTATACTTTTCCTTATTCTAAAATTTGTAAGAACGAGTCAGGATTTAAGCAAAAAAGTCTTTATATATTCTTGGCCAATGTGATGCTTTTAGCTACCAATAAGAAAATAATACTTTTAGTTTCGAAAAGACTCAAGGCTGTCTTCATTTACTCTCCCTCTATTGTTCCAAACTTTCTTTTGTACAGCACAAAAAGAGATGTTAAGTGTAAAATTACAGACAGCCTTAGTGAGAATTTCACTTCTAGTGTATCTTTTTTCCATATATAAAAAAAAGAAAAGTAACAGACTCATTCTGCCTAACTTCTACTTTTGTGTTCCAAGGAAGAAAGCCTGCTAAACAAGTTTGGCACAACATTGAGGGAAGAAGAATACCAACTAATAACACAGAACCCGACAAGAAAAATAAAAAAAAAAATATTTTATTGAAAAAATGTTTTGCTCATAACAAAAAAAAAAAACTTTAAAAGTGACGAGGATTGTCAGTGACAGTCTATTCAGTTAAACTCATTTTCCAATAACAAAGACACGATCTGTGTGTGAGAGGTTGCCAGGGACTTTGATTAGAAATAATGAGGCTACCTGTGACACTGACCTGTTAATAAAACTGTAGAAGTACAAAAAGAACAATAGTACACTAACAAAGTGTTTTAGACTGGAGTTAATGACATAATGACAATCTGAACCAATTCTATTTGAACTAATCAACACTTGTTAAAAACGAACAAAATAAGCACAGCAAAATAATCAAAGCTTTATACATTTCAAAGTTTGAAATGGCAAAGCAACTGCCAAGAAAAGCACAAAATATCCTTGATTTACCCTTAAAAGACCAACCATCTTTATACACACACACTCTCTCTCTCCAGCTACTCATCGTTTTAAATTTCATATCACATTTTGGGAACTGAAACTTAATCTAACCTAGTATACAAAGCACTGTACAGTTATGAGATTACAGTTTCAGTTAATAATGACTTTTCACATTAAAACAATACTAATTAATATGACTAATAAGCAAGATGGAAATGTTACACATTTATGCATAACATATAATGTCCCAGGACTCACTTTCCAGCAGCTTTATTCAGAGAGACATCAGTCCACCTTGTCTTCCTGATTGCTGGACACATCGGACAGCTGACGATTCTATCACCTCTACCTGCACCGAGACCCAATGAAAAGGTGATTAAAGAGTGAAAGTTCAAAGTCTTGATTTATAAACTGTTAGTTTAATACTTAATTATGCAAATCAACCTGACACCAGCACTCGTCTTAAATTCTGTGCTAATATTAGATACTGGAATAAACACAGCAACTGATAAGCCCTCAAACAACTACTCACAAGCATCACTCTGAATTACAAGTAAAAGGAAATATGACAGATCAGCTGAGAGATCATCTGACGTAACATTCATGTTCTAGATAAAATCTCAAGCGGACGCTTCTAAAGGACTCTAAAATAGAGTCTGGCCGCGTTAATATATATAAGTTACACTCTACTTTTCTAGAGTTAAGGAAATAGGCATAAAACATAACTTAATATAAAAGGAAATCAAATAATAAAACACAATTTAGTTAACGAGCAACATAAGCATTAGATACACATGTATTAATGCAAAATTAGAATTACAATACTCTAGCAAGCCAAAAAAACCCACATAAGACACTCAAGAAGACATTCCTATAACACTCGCATAAAAATAAATACAGCTGATGTAAAATAAGTGTAAATCACAGAAATACAACTAATACACAAATAGAAATCCAACAGCGAACAAAACCAACCAAACAACTAACTAGAGGTCTAGCTTGAACCAATAATGTCGTACCTTAGACAATTTCACAATATTTAAACGAAATTTGTGGACTATGTGTTTAAATCTTCTGGCGAAAGTTAATGCTAACAGCTGCTGCTAACCGGCTAAACCCTAAAAGCTCGCTAACAAACTTTTTTGCATTTCTGTGACCCAGTTGTCTTTCGTTAAGCGTTCAGGTCAGAATATAATTGGCTACTACCTACCTAAAAGTTTATTGTACCCGCTATCCGCCTTTCAGTGTATGTTTCCCGGCTTTAATGATGAGTTAGGACAGCGGTTGGCTAGATTTGACGGTCCGCCATTATCCAAACAACTGTTCCAGGAAGTTCACGTCTGAGAGAAACTCGCGATACTTCTTCTTCTTCTTCTTGCCTTTTTACGGCGGATCGCAGACAAATATGTGCATTACCGCCACCTATCTTGAAATGGACCATTGACACTTCCTATACTATAATCTCTCAACCAACATAAATTCTCCTTATTTACCCGCACCGAGGCTTCATAGAGTTTTCACCGGCGCTGCGTGTTCAGCTCCTCCGTCCCTCGCGATACTTCCGTAAAGAACGTGTGTTCTATCTTTGACCGTGTTTGACATCTAGTGTTCACTAATGGTATTGCATCAAATATCATGTTACTTTCATACTTGAAACATGGAAAAGAAAGCCTTTTAGTTCACTGAGTTCAAAACAAGGTCAATACTAGCTCTGGTGTGAGCAATTATTATTACATTTTCTGTGTATAATAATAAATACTTTTTATCGTTGTTGTTTATTCATGGTGTATTGTGGAATGTATTCAACAGTTAGGCAAGAATGTCATTCCCACCTTGTCAGTGTTTGTGTGTTCCAGACCAGAGGATGTGAGCTGTGTGGAGTAGAAGTAAAGCAAGGAGCACAGCTGTGTGATTTTACCTGGAGCAAAGAGCAGGTTTTTTTTTTTTTTTAAATAAAGAAGGCACATCTGTATTTTCTCTTGCTTCAGAATTGCCCAGAGCTAGTGTGAGGTTGGTTCTTGAATCAAAGGATAGACAAAAAGCTTAGTAACCATGATAATTGGTTTGTGATTTTGTTTCTCCAATAAATCATTAAAGGAATACTTCATTCGAATATGAAAATCTGCTGAAACTCACATAGCTACTCACATCCAGATCATTCAAATTGTAGATGAGTTTGTTTCTTCATTCGAACAGATTTGCAGAAATGTAGCATTACATCACTTGCACACTAATGGAGCCTCTACAGTGCATGGGTGCCGTCAGAATGATAGTCAAAACAGCTGAAAGATCACAGTAATCCACAAATAATCCATGACTCCAGTCCATCAATTAGTTGCTTGTGAAGTGAAAAGCTGCATGTTTGTAAGACGCCAAATATATAATTAAAGCATTTGAACTTTAAACTTCTTGCCAAAATACCAATCCATAATCTACCATATTGCTTCCTCCAGTGAATGAAAAATTCACTGACATTACTGTTTCGGACTGTTTAAAAACAATACTTTATCCATGCATATTTCTCTTTTGATTGACAAGACAATTTTTCTTCACTGGAGAAAGCAATATTATGGATTGAGGACTTGTTTTTTAGCCAGAAGCAACAATTTGAATTTTAAAATATTGTAACTGATGGAGTTGTTTCTTACAAACATGCATGCTTTTCACTTCACAAGATTTTGATGGAGAGGTGTGTATTATTTGGATTATTGTAACGTTTTTATTGGTTGTTTTGACTCTCATTCTGATGGCAGAATGCTTATGTTTTTATTAATCTTCCATAGAGAAATTACATTGATGTCTATGTTAAACATTGCTATCCTTTCAAGATATATAGACTAATTGCAGTACTTACAGACGGTTTTTGGTTACATTAGATTGTGCGTAACTTCTTAATTGTTTATTTATTTATTTATTTATTTGTCATTAGTGTTAGGCTTTTGTAGTAAATCGACGTGCTTTACCATGTTGACTCATTTTTCAAATCAAAGTGAAATTTAAACTATTTTGCACGGCCCTCAAAGACTTTTTTATGAATTCAATTATGATTTATGAGCATAATTTCAATAGAAAAGATAACAGAACATTAGAAATATATTTCTAAAAAAGTGATTTTTTTCTTCTTTTTTTGCCCAAGTACAAATATAAAAAAGAATTATAAAATAAAGATTGATTTTCTATATAAGAAAATGATATTAGAAATTTTGTCTTGTTTCCTGGGGGGGAATCTAAATTAAGTGCATTTTACTTAAGCAAAATTATATGCCAGTGTGGTAATAAAAATAATCTTAATGCAAATGGTAAACCTTATTAAGTGCAAATCTACTTTAGCTCCACCCTCCATCGACACATAAGGTTAAATATGACATGTGAATAACGGCTTCAGTGGTGTAGGCACTAGGCAGTAATGTTTTTGGCACGGAAACTAGCTTGTAACGTGATTGATTGGGTTAGAGTCCGGCTTTGGCCGAGCTCATTCTTCTCACTTTTCCCATCACGTCACATTAGAATTTATTTTCAATAAAAATGAACAAAATGTTCTAAAAGTGGAAGTAAATTGCCTAACGAGTGTTTAATAATGATACAACTATTTATAATTGTAATAAATATAATCATTTACAATATGTTATTATTGCATCCTGTTAATGTATAACAATACTGTGGTGCAAATCTGCCAGTATAAAGTATAACTAGCATCTAATTATTATTTACACTTGTTGCAAAGAACTGCTACTTTTACATGGTAAATAGAATATATCACGATTTTCACTGTACATTTTTTTCTGTAAATAGCATCTAGAGCTACTTGCACTTAGCCTACTGTACGTAGGATCTATCGCTAAGAAAGTATGTTAATTCCACTTAGCGTAAATAGCCACTGCCGTATTTTTCTTACTCTATTGGCAGATCATTTGTAAAATAAGAAAAATACACTTAAAATATTATTATTAATATGATTATCTTATATATATTTTTGCCCATGAGATTCCATAAAATGATTAGCTATTAATTCATTAATCTAATGTTCTGCCAGTTTTCACCTGTGATATTATAACACTGATAAGAATTACATTTGTATCGAGTCTGAAGTATGCAGATGAATTTTTGGCGGGAGCTGTTGCCATGGTGAATCGTAATATCGGCGCTCCATTGATGCTGGCTTTTTATAGTAGTGGTGCACGCGCTTAACTCAGAGTCAGTCAATTTAGAGTTGATTAAACCAACTCATTTCAGCTGTTCTGTAACCGAAAACTCAGAGTTTCCCATCTCAGGGTAAGTCAACTCAGAGTTCAAGTTTAAACTCAGAGTTGGTTGAACCTCCTTAGTGAAACGGGCCCCAGCTCTATTACTTTCAACTCTCTGTCCATTTAGAAACAAGGCATAATTTACTATTTCAGCATTAATCTATTATTTTAACCATCACTACTGTCTACTCTTGCACCTAATCAATAAGTCCACCTTAAATATTGATACAAAACATTAAACAACTGATACACTGCAATATAGTGATTAATATTATTATTACTGTTGCAGTTGTTGTTGTCTAAAATTGAACACCTTAGCAATGTAAACAAATGACAGGCTACAAGTGTTATTCATCTCCTTCACACTGCACTTTAATGTCAGGTGTCAGATGTCAGATTATTTTTAAGGCACTGTTTTAAAAAATAAATAAATACTGTAATATAATACTAGTTTTGTCAAATAACATAAAAAAGACCATACCCCTGGATGCCTGTGAAACTTTTCTCCCTCAAACAGCACTCTAACGTTACTCTACACTACAGACTACACACAGCAATATAAACAACATATCTGCATGTTCTCACATCACATCGTTCTTGTAAAATAATAATAAGTAAATAAACATCAAAATCACTTCGCTGAGAATGAAACACCACTTACCAGCTGCCGCGGTGTTAATAATATCCTCTAGCAATTAAAAAATGCAGAGGAATGGTCCCGCTCGGAGGAGGAGGTCGTCGTCGTCAGGTGAAAGATCATCAAGTGGGTCATTTACGGCTAAATTATTATTAATAAATTTTACTAATATTTAGATTGGGCATGGGCAGGCATTCACAAAAGGGCATGTTATTACAAAAAAATTTAGGAAAATTTGCTTTGACAAAAGGGCACTTTGGGCACCAAGGGGCAAAGGGGCAGGTGCTCAAGCACCCAACGCCCCCCCCCCCTGCACGTGCCTGGATGTAATGTAATACATTTCTCCAAATTTGTTCTGGAGAAGAAACAAACTCATCTACATCTTGGTTGGCCCGAGAGAGTGTTAATTATTAACAAATTCTCATTTTTTGGTGAACCACCTTTAAAATAAACAATTCAATGCACCACTTATTAAAACATAATGACTAAAGACCAGACATATGTTTAAAAAATGGCAAGAAAGATTTCCCAATTAAAAACTATAATTTATATAGTTTATTTATATAACAATTTTTTAGCATATGTTTCAAGAAAAAGGGTAAGTTTGGCCCACAATCCTTAATTAACTGTTATGTCATAAAGGAGACTCGAAAGGAGAAATCTATGGAGGAAAAAGCGTTTAATCTACAGAAAACATTAAATTAAAATTAATAACCATTTAAATTACAGATGTATATACAGATACACAGCATCTTTTGCACTATATTGAAAACCTGAACTTACATAAGTGCAGACATTTGGGACAGATAAATGTGGAAATATTTGCAAAATTAAGAAAAAAAAGGAAATATTCCTCAATTTGAATGAAACTCATTAAAGAACCTATCTGAATTTAATAATGCATGCATGAAATTTCACGCGCCACTTACCCAAAACTATTATATCCAGATTAAACAGTCCTTTCAATAATAGCCATATGAACCGAGCTGCGGACCCAACAATCATTGTGTTATAACCATAATGTGACACATTAAATAATTTATGTTTCCTAATTACCGTGACAGTGACTCTCGGCCCCCCTCTGGTGATCTAACCTGTCGTACTCAGTTTGAAACTGGGTATTTGTGTTCAGTACCCGCAATCTCTCCCGTGCATTAACCATTTTTGTGCTGTATCAGAGAGCGCGCGCGAGAGAAAGACAGATGTAGCCTACTTGCGCGCTTAACAGAAACATATTTTCAGAATACGGGCACGACAGAAATGGAAAAACTGAATGTGATGAATAGTGAAGGAAACTCCGCGTTCCTGCGCGCTATTGCGGTGATGGAGCTCAAAGCACTTGTAGCTGCGCTCCGTGTATCTGATGCTGGTAAGCTTATGTTTTTATTAATCTTCTTTATGCACAGAGGAATTACATTGATGTCTATGTTAAACATTGCTATCCTTTCAAGATATATAGACTAATTGCAGTACTTACAGACGGTTTTTGGTTACATTAGATTGTGCGTAACTTCTTCATTGTTTATTTATTTATTTGACATTAGTGTTAGGCTTTTGTAGTAAATCGACGTGCTTTACCATGTTGACTCATTTTTCAAATCAAAGTGAAAATTAAATTATTTGGCACGGCCCTCCTTTTTATGAATTCAATTATGATTTATGAACATAATTTCAATAGAAAAGATAACAGAACATTAGAAATATATTTACTTTGGTTATATGGCTCTATACTTGAAGTGTGCAGTGTACTTTTTACTTTTCACAGAGGCGGCATACTGACCCTATTAAATAACAATACTAAATTAAACAAAAATTTGGTAATTTTAATAATTCTTTTTTTTCATAAAACGCCACAAAATAAAGTATAATGTGTAGGCCTATATTTAACTGTTCATTGTCATATGTTGATACCATCTAACCACAGATTTAAAGCAGCACTATGTAACCTTTTCTGTGTTCAAAATTTGCAAAATGTAGGCTATATAATGAGAAAGTACATCATAAATGCATCTACCAAACCACCTTTTTCTCTCATCCCAAATCACTATGATACATTTATAATATAAGTGATTATTTTTGGACTATTGTAGCCTGTTCAGGTCATCACCGCAGCGGAGTAACACATACCTGCCTGAATCGCCATAAATTTGGAGAAGTAGCTCCGGTTAGAATGTTCTTCTGCGAGATGCGTGCAGTTCTGTTTATTAACCGCTAGAGCGCCAACATTTACATTGTGTTACTTTAAGTGTCAAGAGCCTTAGCTACTTACAACGTATCACAGTTAATAGCAATTTGAAATCAATTACTTGTCGTTTGGTAAATGATGTTTCATAAGTGAGAATCAGTTAAATAGTCGAATCTGTAAGGCCATTCATTTACGCATTCATTCATTCATTCAAACATTCATTCATTCTTGAAAGGGACTCATGAGAATCGGTTCACTACAAAAAGAATCGCCTCACATGAGTAATTTGTTCGAGAATCGGACTGCTAGTGTGTTGTATGTTGTATGTTAAACATCCCATCTACTTAGAATTCTGGAGACATAGGCCTACTTATCATTGCCTAAGATATCCCGTTCAAGGATAAATACAAATTGTGTCAGAGCAGTTATAAGGAATAAATAAATTTGTATACCCTATGTCCATAAAGTATTCACTTAAAGTCCCCATGAAATCAAAATTAATTTTTTGTGACGTCACATCGTATTTCATCTTCTCATCAAATCTTTTGACTAATCAAATGCTCTCTAGAATCCGAAGTGCCTACCCCCTACACTATAATAAGATGCTGAAGTGCCGGTTGAGATCGGTAACTTGTTCACAGTATAGTATCTCCTGTACAGTGAATGGCTCGTAGTGCACAATGTAGATAATAGGGAACGATTCAGACATTGTAAATAAGATTTCGATTTGGGCAAATGAGGTCTGGTTTCACGTTGTTTCATGCAAACTGCGGCAGGGCACAGAGTCTGATCCGGACTTTGGCTCCAGTCAGATATAAACAAAATAATATTGGCTATTTTAAAAAGGGGGTGGGGCTGCTAGATATGTCCCGCCCTCTTTTCCTGTTTCAGTTGAAATTACGTCACCGCATAGAATAATGCTGCATGTTTCAAGGCACTTCAGGGGACCTTTAATTTTGTTCTAGATCATTAGATGTGAAACCAGTTTCACACAGTTCACACACTACCAGAAACTGGCACAAGTCGCTAGATCCTGCTGGGATGTATATAGGCTAAATGTAACAAGTAATGCAACATATCAAAGATTGAGGACATAAAGCATTTATTCTTTGCAACTGAGGCCATTTATCATTAGCCTATCACTTAACGTTGTATAAAATCTATTGAATTAAACAGGTTATTTAAAGATATAACAAGTTCCTCCAGTAAGAAACTGTTCATTAACTGTTCAAAAATACATGAATAATTGTAAACCTAACCCTTTTAAGTGCACTTTAAAAGAATAAGAGCTGCACCTGTCACTGACCACAGTTCAGTCATTGTTCATTTCTAGATAACATTAGCAAGGGCCTCTCAATGCACATTGATTCTTGGTCACGGAACAAGGTGTTAGTCAATTCTGGTTCTCTGTTGCAAAGTAGATAACAGATATCCCCATTTTTAGAGTCAGCACCCCAGGCAGTGCTATCGATATCCAGGTGCAATATGTAGTGCTGCTTGAAAAACTACAGAACTGCCACAGCAGTCATTAAAAGTAACAGGACTAACAAATGGCTTTCCCCATTCAGTTATCACTGCATTATTTATTACTTAAACAGTTACTGGAAAAAAGATGCAATCTTCATTGCAGTGCACGAATATAATTCATATGGTTGTAAACCAGTGTTTTTTAGCCTTTACAGATCCAGCAATGATTTCTCTGGTAACACGTTATATAATGATTTTCTTTATTAACAATATGATATTGTTATACATACATATACATATATATATACATATACATTTATACACACACACACTTGCACAGACACAAAAAATAACATAATAAGAGATTTAAAAGGCTAGTCTTTTTTTTTTTTGGCAAGTTGTTAAATACTGTGTGAACAAAGTCAGTAAGTTTTAGTCCAATAAGGGGGGGGGGGGGTATCCTTTCCAGGTCAAAATGAACAGAACACACACACACACACACACACACACACACAAACACTTTTTTGCTATGTTATCATCAAATTTTGGATTTGTATGGAGCCCCGCGCATTACATGCAGGAAAAAAATTGTAGGCTAAATTGTGTGCGCAATTTACTAATTCGTTTCCTCACTGTACTAAAACGTGCCCACGATTATTGCGTTCCCTTGATTTATTATTTTGTTTACTCGATTTATAAATTGTGTGCACAATTTACTAACTCGTTCCCTCAATTTGCACGATTTAGCAAATCGAGGGAACGCAATAGTAATCGTGTGCACATTTTAGTACAGTGAGGGAACGAATTAGTAAATCGTGCGCACAATTTATTTATTCATGTGCAGGGCTCCGTAGATTTGATCTTTTTGTCAACGTATTTTCTTTTAGTTGACTGAGGTTTTGTATTTCGTTTTGGAACTAATTGATCGTCTGCCTCAAGTATCTGAGCTTATGCTTTCTTTACTCAAAAACATAGGAGCATAAACTCAAGTTCCAAAAATAAATACAAAACCTGTGGTAATTGACAGAAAACAAGTAGACATATATACATACATACATACATACATACAGTGAGTACAGAAAAGAATCACCTCCCTTTAAAATAATCACATTTTGTCCCTTACGAAAGGAAAATATATTTACCAATATATTTCTTAAAATATATTGTGATATATTGTAATATATTATTTTCCCTTTTTATTTTGTAATATATTATATATTTGAATACATTGAATAATATATTGATGATACATATATTATGTAATATATTGCAAAATATACAAATGATTGCGCTTTCAATATATTGCAATATATTGGAAAAAATAAATATGAAATCCCATATATAAGAATATATGCCTAATATATTACATGATATGTTCCAATATACTGCAATATATTTTTGTTTCATGAAGACGGATATAGGCTACATCCGAAAACTCTAAAATGCTCCCTTCGGAGGCAGCATTCCAAGGCAGGAAGGCATCAAGGCACGTTCAAATCCAAAATCTGCTTTACTTCCTGTCTCCGTAGGGTACCTTCTTCTGATGAATTTTGAAGGCAACATAGTTGTATCCTTCCCTGCCTATGATATCCCACAATCCTGTGCATTCCATTCCATGACAGTTGAGCTAAAAAAAAATTGGCATCTAAAAGTCGGTGGTCAGTTTGTGTGTAAATGTATATTTCTGACTAACTTTTTGCATTTTTGATGTTTGTTCTAGCGAGAAATCAGTATTATAGTAATTAAATATTCATTTAGTTATCACAAAAACTTTGTTGTAGATCATTAAACCATTATGCTGGCTCAGGAGCCTTTCTGAAATCAGTGGGTAGTAACGAGTTACATTTACTTCGTTACATTTACTTGAGTAATTTGTGGGGTAACTAATACTTTTCGGAGTATATTTAAAGATGGGTACTTTATACTCTTACTTGAGTAAATTTTTGGGGAAAAATCTGTACTTTTACTCCGTTACTGTGGGCGACGCTCCTCTCGTTACTTTATCTTAATGCAATAAATGTTATAAATGCTTCAGTTTATTCCAAACGCACCGTCTACTTTTCTCTGGGCAATGAGCGATGCCCATTCGCGAATGATTCATTCTTTTGAGTCAATTCTGTTCAAAGGCTTGATCAAACCAATTGGCAAACGAGTGAATTGGTTCATGAATCAGTTTGGATGAGTCGTTCAGTTCCCTGCCGCACGCGCTGAGCGTCTGAAGCATAGACATATAAATAACTAGACGCCTCATTGGCCGCTCTGAGCCGTTGCTGCTATACGTCAACGCGTCCGCCATGTTAGTGAGGGCAAGACTGCCTTAAAAATACATGGAAGTAAACGGGGAGCTGCGGTTTATTCTGAATAAAAACACAATAACGTTCACATTTATCAACCGATTTCATGTTTGTGATCTACGTGCAGTTAAAAAAAAACTTTGCCTCCAGTTATTTAGTTAGGTTTGGAAAATTATTAATTTTCGTAAGGAATTGTGAAAGCTCACATTTGTCTCACTTGTTGATTTCGTTGATTATTTTCGGTTTACAATTCTAATGTTAATTTAGTATAACTGTGACATATGCATGTAATGTAATTTGAATGTACATTCAATTAAATGTAGTTGTTTTATTGCTTTCTCTGTGTTCAATCCCAACATTTTTTTTCTTTCTTGTGTCTCAGGTCAAAACACAGCTCATTCCCTTTGAAATACTGGGAAAAATCGAAATAATACATCTTTAAACACGAATAATTTGCTATTACTGAGAAAATTGAATAAAACATGTACATACAAATCAAAAAGTGTCACACTTGTAGTCTGCTTTTCATTTGATAGAACTCTATAGTCTACAGATGAACTCCACAACAAATAATAACACACGTAACTGATGAGGCTATGGATCAGTGAAAATGAAAATATGCACTGATACAGTGCACAGTAAAATATAGTAAAAGTGATATGTTATATTAAAAAGTATATGTAGTACAACTTGAAGTAAAGTGAATAATATGAAAAGCGAGTACAATAACATACGTGATATAATAGATTTATAATAGCACATTATTATATGTATAATATGAATAATACCATAATAAATAACAGAACAACAATAGATTAATAACAGCAAGAAGAATATGTAATATCAAGGGTGGAATAATACAGAATAGACAAAATGAAGAATAAATTAATAGTTAATTATAGAGTAAAATAAATAATTGTGAAATGTAATTTTAAAATACTATTTGTGTAATAATTATTAAACAAATTAAGACACAACTAATGACAGAACACAAAAAATTGTGGACATGAGTTCCAAATTGTGTTTAATTAATGAGCTCCTTAAGTATAATATATATACACACACACACACACACACACACACACACACACACACACACACACACACATATATATATACAAAATAAAATATCCTCTGAGAAATCCTCAAGAAACACATTTTATTTCAGTTTTCAGTTCTGTCTTTCTCTGTGAATAGAGTGGTTTAGTTGTGAAGACAAAACCTGACAAATAAAGATTAATTCTTCACCGCTTCCCTCAAGATTTTCTATTTTATTCAATTAATGAGTCAAATAATGTAAAAGACTTGACGATGCTTGACATTTTGTTCTATAATGCACATTACACACACTCATGCAGAAAACACACACATTTTGAAACAGTGGTTTATTTTTCCATGTATGTTAACACATATGAATATTTGGGTGTGAGTGTGTGAGGTTTACCTTGTACAACAAAATCTCAAAGTATAGTTATGTTTATCACAGACCAGAATATGAGATGCTCCCCTCAAAAGATGTTATATTAATCAAAATTAATAATCATTATAAAAACATCACTATGATTTCATTAATGATATTGCAGCTGGACTCACTATGAGTTCCTGTGTTTTTCATTTCTAGGCCATTTTCATCATGTAGTTTTTGTGTAAAGACACACGCAGTACATGATCAGCATTAAACAGCCTGTGCAAAGCTTTTTAAATGCAGTCTATAGTATTGTGATCGACTGAGGAAACTAGTTATATTTAATTATTAATAACTAATAATTCCTTACATTTATATAGCGCTTTTCTGGGCACTCAAAGCACTTTACATAGAAGGATGAATCTTCTCAAACACCACCAGTGTGCACATCCACCTCCAAATATTTGACAAAAATTACAGAAACATTTAATAAGGTAATTATATTATTTATATTAAATTATATTGTTGTAAAAATTATCTTTACAGAGAGAAACGGAGAGGGGAGGTGGTTGGAATATGAGCAGGAATTCATTCAGGGCTGTTCTGGGTTTAGTACAAACACAACATTAGTCTGTGGAGGTATAGTCTTGTATCTTGGAAATGCAGAGAACAGCTTTCCTCAGCTTTCCTTGTCCTGTTTGCAACTGGCTAAAAGGGAAGAGAAAATAATAATAAAATACATAGAATCAGTTCACAGTTTTATGAAAAGCTATGAAATCCTTAAAATTAAGTGATGATAAACTTAATCGGTAACACTTTAGAATAATGGTCCATTAGTTAATGTTAGTTAACTACTTTAGTTAACATGATCTAAGCAAGAACAATACTTCTACAGCATTTATTTATCTTAGTTGATGTTATTTCCACATTTACTAATGCATTATTTAAATCAAAAGTTGTGCTTGTTAACATTAGTTAATGCAGTGTGAATTAGCATGAACTAACAATGAATAACTGTATTTTCATTAACTAACATTAACAAAGATGAATAAATACAGTAATAAATGTACTGTTCATTGTTTGTTCATGTTAATTAATGGATTAACTAACATTAATGGACCATGATTCTAAAGTGTTACCACTTAATCTTTGTAAATAAGTAATGGTAGTGATGCTTTAGCTCCATCACTAATCTAGACAGTCAAATTGCTCAGTGTACATATTGTGCTCATAAAACCATTTAGTTTATGATATAAACGTAAATAAGAATTCATTTAAACTTTGAATTTTTATAAAGTCTCAGCTTTTACTGCTAACTACGTTAGCGATATCGCTATTAATAGTCTGACACTAGTGGTTAATTAAGCTGTCAACATAATGTTAAAAATGACCAAAAAAACATCGAGAAATAACGGTTGAGTCTTACCTATGAAAGATAACACCCCGAGATCTGTTTTTATTATCGTGTGACGGTTTGTAGATGCCCAAGCTGCAGATGAGTCAGTTATGTTTTCTTCTGTCCTGATGTGAGAGTTATGAGAGTTGCCCGCTCCAATATGGCGGCGACTTTGACGTGCGGTCGAGCGGCCAATGAGGCGTCTAGGTATTTATATGTCTATGGTCTGAAGTGGTTCACTCGGAGTTGTAACGTTTAACATCAGCAGCGTTGAAAACGTGGCTGGAACTGCACTGAATTGAAATCTGCAAAGGCTATTATTTGCTAGCGATGGAGATCCTTATTAGATGAACACCGCGTGTGCTGTCTACTGTTTAACAGGTAATAACTTGGGCTACATTCGATTACAGTACACGATACCACTGTGACATTAGTTTGTTGTACGTGTGTTGCTTATAACAGAGGGGAGTCTAGTTGAATGCAGCTTCCAAAAGACAAAAAATAGCAGATTACGATTTATTAATTTTAATACAATCACACCGGCGTGAGTACGTTCAGCAAGTCATATCATCATCAGCTGCTAAATTCAGATCTGTGATTGCTTGCTGGCGCTTAGCCAGAGATAGATGCGTTTATACAGCGCTGCGCATTATAACCAATCACACATGATTCTTTTGAGCTTATTAAAGCATTGGCCAATCAGAGGCGTTCAGATGAGTCATCGCTAAAATACCGGTGCTTCCTTCACTCGCTCACTGACTGAATACCTCTTTCTGGCGAATTCTCTCGTCAGAAACAACAAAGTGCAGATGTGTGTACGAATCTTTAATTAAGATATTGATTTCACAGTGTTAACAGTTTCAGTGATTTTAATGGGAGTTTCTGAGAGTGATTGAAATCTAGACTGTCAGTGAAAATTATCTTTAATAATGTAAATGTTATTTGCTCTCTTTCTGAACAATGAAAGATTAGTAGCAATATTTATATCACATTAACTTTCAATGTTAAATTCACATTTAATATAAAGTCAGTTGTATTAAAAATATGTTATGGCATGACACCTATATCTGTTACTTAAGTAAACAGACAGGGTTTTAAAATAAATTACATAAATTGGAGTAAAGGCTGATGAAATATATACATTTATACACGCACACATACATTACATATATTTTATCTATATATCTAAATAAAAATAGTCTCAGTATATATGACCCAAAGTAACTAGTAACTAACTACTTGAGTAGATTTTTTATCCGATACTCTTTTACTCTTACTCAAGTAACTATTCAAGACTAGTACTTTTACTTTTACTTGAGTAAATATTTCTAGAAGTACTTTTACTTTTACTTGAGTACAGTTTTTGGGTACTCTACCCACCTCTGCATGCATCAAGTCAGCTGCCAAAGTTTTCGGATGCAGCAATAGTTTTTGTTTTATCCAGCTGAATTTACTCAATGCAACTTATAACATCCAAGTGAAAGATGAACACCAACATGTCAGAAAAAAATTATATATATAACAGAATCACTGAGTTGGAAAAAGGATCACCCCTTTGTGTCAGTATTTTGTTAAACCACTTTGTGATTTGTCTTTACTAACTTTACCCATCTATACTTTGCAATATTTGCCTACTTTTTTCAGAACTGCTCAAGTTCTGTTAAATTTGATGGTGACCGTTTGTGTCACAGTGTCTGGTTTGTGTTCCCTGGGTAACCACTAGATGTCCACATTCCCCACGATCTCTGTCCTCTCATTGCACTCAGCTGTCACTAATCATTAATCATTGCACTCAGCCCGTTCCCCATTAGCGTTTGTCCTTTCCCTGTGTATTTATACCCTGTCTGTCTTAGTATGTGTCACGGAGTCCTTATGGTTATCATGTCCAATTCGAGGTCTTGTTCTTGTCGTGTGTTTAGTGTTTGTTTATGTTTGGATTGATACATTGGTTTTGACCCCTGCCTGGACTGTTTACGATTTGGATTACCCCTAATAAAAGACATACCTGCACGTGGATCTCTCTCTGTGTTTTCCTGTATCCCGGTCGTGACAGAAGGACTCCGTCAACACGAGATCCAGCGGTATGTCGGTTGATGTTTCTTCCCCAGCCACCGAGCGGGAGAGAAGCAATCAGTTTGAGGGAACCCGTCCAGTCGTGTTTCGCGGGACCAGGGGAGGTCACCGAGGAGTGAGTGGTCGAGAGGAGGCTCAGCATCGCTCTCCACCATGGCCCCCCTTCGACCCGGGGCTCGTGTGGGACGGATCAGAGCCGCAGTCTCACCATGGGGGACGGAGAAGGGAGAGGAAGCGCATGTCCGCCAAGCCAGCGCCACTGCCCATGATGGCCGCAAGTCCAGCGCCACTGCACAAGTTGGCCGCCAGCCCAGCGCCACGAGGCAAGATGGAAGCCAGCCCAGGGCCACAGTACAAGATGGCCGCCAGCCCAGAGCCACTGCGCAGAATGGCCGCCGGTCCAGCGACACTGCCCAAGATGGCCGCCAGCCCAGCGCCACGAGGCAGGATGGACACCAGCCCAGCGCCACAGCACAAAGTGGTCGCCAGCCCCGTGCCACGATGCAAGACGGCCGCCAGCCCAGCGCCACTGCCCAAGATGGCCGCTGAGACATTCTTGGATTATTTTTCCATGCTGAACAAGATCCTAGAGATTCCCAGGAGTGTTCACGTCATGTCTGCTGATCCAGAGACTGTTCACGTCACGTCTGCTTAGCCAGCGCCACAGTACAAGGTGGCCGCCAACCCAGAGCCACTGCCCAAGATGGCCACCCTGGAATCCTACCCGGTCGGCATGGTCCTGGGTCCCTGAACGCCCTGACGCACCCTGATCTCTTGTTGTGTTGTTGTTGTTGTTGTTTTTTTGTTGTTGTTGTTCACTTCCTGTCCCTGTTCCCCTCTGTGAGCCTGGCTCTCCATCCCTCCCCCTGATCCTCCGCCGGTCCACCTCCCTCCTGGTCTCCCTGTTTGGTGTTGCACTTCTGGTCTATGTTCCCCGCTTTACATGTTCCTCTGGTCGCCGGTCCAGAATCATGGCACAGGATGGCTGCTTGTCCAGTGCCTCTGCACAGAATGACAGCCACAGTTAACCCTCCAGAGTCGAGTCAGGTCCCCGTGGACCCTCCAGAGTCGAGTCAGGTCCCCGTGGACCCTCCAGAGTCGAGTCAGGTCCCCGTGGACCCTCCAAAGTCGAGTCAGGTGCTCATGGACCCTCTAGAGTCAGGGCTAGTCACCGTTGACCCCCCAGAGTCAGGGCTAGTCACCGATGACCCTCCAGAGTCAGGGCTAGTCACCGATGACCCTCCAGAGTCAGGGCTAGTCACCGATGACCCTCCAGAGTCAGGGCTAGTCACCGATGACCCTCCAGAGTCAGGGCTAGTCACCGATGACCCTCCAGAGTCAGGGCTAGTCACCGATGACCCTCCAGAGTCAGGGCTAGTCACCGATGACCCTCCAGAGTCAGGGCTAGTCACCGATGACCCTCCAGAGTCAGGGCTAGTCACTGATGACCCTCCAGAGTCAGGGCTAGTCACCGTTGACCTTCCAGAGTCAGGGCTAGTCACCGGTGAAATTCATGAAAAAGGTCAAGTCACCATTGATCTCCATGGGCAAGGTCAAGTCACCAGTGTTCTTCATGGGCAAGGTCAAGTCACCGACTATCTTCATGGGCAAAGGCAAGTCACCATTGATCTTCATGAACAAATGCAAGTCACCAGTGATATTCATGAACAAATGCAAATCCCCAATGATCTTCATGAACAAATGCAAGTCACCAATGATCTTCATGAACAAGGGCAAGTCACCATTGATCTTCATGAACAAATGCAAGTCACCAATGATCTTCATGAACAAATGCAAGTCACCAATGTTCTTAATGAGCAGAGTCAGGCCACCAATGATCTTCATGAGCAGAGTCAAGTCAGCATTGATCTTCTGGAATCCAGTCTAAACACCATGGGATTACCAGAGTCTCTCCACATCTCTCTGGAACTACCAGAGCCTCCCCACGTCTCGGCTGATCTACCAGAATCTTTCATCGCCTCTGCGGAACTTCCAGAGCCTCATCATATCTCAGTCGAACTCTCTGAGCGCCCGACTGATCCTGTCGTGGCCACGGAGGCTACCCTTAACTTGTTCATGTTCTCTGTTTCAGACTTGCCCAACCAGACTTACTCTCCTGTCAGTCTGATCCCACTGTGGTGGTCTTCGGTCTCGACCACACGGATGTGGTGGTCTTCTGCTCCGCCCTGGGGGGCTTCCGTCCCGACCACATGGTTGTGGTGGTCTTCTGCTCTGCCCTGGGGGGCTTCGGTCTCGACCACACGGACGTGGTGGTCTTCTGCTCCGCCCTGGAGGGCTTCCGTCCCGACCACACGGTTGTGGTGGTCTTCTGCTCCGCCCTGGGGGGCTTCGGTCTCAACCACACAGACGTGGTGGTCTTCTGCTCCGCCCGGGTGGGCCTCTGTCTCGACCACACGGATATGGTGGCCTTCGGCTCCACCCTGGAATCCTGCCCGGTCGGCACGGTCCTGGGTCCCTGAACGCCCTGACCCACCCTGATCTCTTGTTGTGTTGTTGTTGTTGTTTTTTTGTTGTTGTTGTTTACTTCCTGTCCCTGTTCCCCTCTGTGAGCCTGGCCCTCCATCCTTCCCCCTGAACCTCCGCCGGTCCACCTCCCTCTTGGTCTCCCTGTTTGGTGTTGCACTTCTGGTCTATGTTCCCCGCTTTACATGTTCTTTTGGTCTCTGGTTTCCCCATTTTTTTCCCTGGCCCTCCGTCCCTCCCCCTGAGCCTCCACCTGTCCACCTCCCTCCTGGTCTTGTTTTGTCAGTCATGTCTTGGAGCGTCTGGTTGCCGCTCCATAGTGAGGGGGTACTGTCACAGTGTCTGGTTTGTGTTCCCTGGGTAACCACTAGATGTCCATATTCCCCACGATCTCTGTCCTCTCATTGCACTCAGCTGTCACTAATCATTAATCATTGCACTCAGCCCGTTCCCCATTAGCGTTTGTCATTTCCCTGTGTATTTATACCCTGTCTTTCTTAGTATGAGTCACGGAGTCCTTATGGTTATCACGTCCAATTCAAGGTCTTGTTCTTGCAGTGTGTTTAGTGTTTGTTTATGTTTGGATTGATACTTTGGTTTTGACCCCTGCCTGGACTGTTTACGATTTGGATTACCCCTAATAAAAGACATACCTGCACGTGGATCTCTCTCTGTGTTTTCCTGTATCCCGGTCGTGACAGTTTGTGGAATGCAGTCTTCAAGTCATTCCAAAGATTTTCAATGGGGTTTAAGTCTGGACTCTGACTAGGCCATGTAAGGACATTCACCTTTTTATCCTTCACCGTGTGGTTAGATTTGCTGTGTGCTTTGGGTCATTTTCATGTTGGAAGGTAAATCTTCTTCCCACTGACAACTTTCTGGCAGAGGGCAGCAGATTTTCCTCAAGAAATCGAAGAAATTTTCCCCCATCCATTTTTCCTTCTATCCTGACAAGTGCTCCAGTCCCTGCTCCAGAGAAACACCCCCATAACAGGATATTACTGTATCCATACTTTACTGGAGGAATGCTGTTATTTGCATGGTGAGCTGTATTGGATTTAAACCAGACATTTCATTTGTTGTCGAGGCCAAATAATTAAATTTTCGTCTAATCTGCCTCAGAATCTAAAAAGTGTGTTTTGGCAAAGCTCAGTTTTGACTGCATGTGGCCTTTCTTGAGGATTGACTTTTTTCTTGCAACACTCCCATAAAAGCCACATTTGTGGAGAATTTGTGATATTGTTATCACATGCACACAGTGACCACTCTTTGTCATAAATTCCTTCAACTGCTTCAGATTTGCTGTAGGCCTTGGTAGCGTCTCAAAATGTGATTATTTTAAAAGGCTGAATCTTTTCTATACCCACTGTGTATACATATTGGCGTGGAAATTCCCAAGATTAACCTGACTTCACCAAGGACAACTCAAACAACTACAGTTGTTAATAAAATAACTACAGTATCACCAGATCTCCTCACTGCATGTGCATGGAACATGAGATAAAGAGGCTTGTGCTAGACATGCAAAAGGCTTCAGAATGTTTATTGACGTCCCAGTCCATTTATCCTATTTGTAGTGCACATGTGAATCACGTCTGAGTGAATACACCACACTTATGCTTTGGTCCAGATTCCTTAGTGCACAGAGTATGAAGCAGTGTGAATTGCTCTTTTATTCATGTATATGGTGTGGATTTGTTGTTTGTTGTCATGGAGATGAGGGTTGAAATTCAAGTTCATTCCTGTATTCCTCTAAAGTTTTAATTAAGTTTTTTTTTGCTTTCGTGCATCTTCTATTTGTACCCTCAGAATTTTACTTCTTCATGTGACTGAGAAGGCATGACCTTGTTGACAACAACTTTCACGCAACCTCAGATATTTTGTTAAGACACGTTGCTATAATTAATTAATATCCCACAGGGGCATCTGTTGTTTATTATGAAAAAAACAACAACAACAACTCACTGGTCTTTTAAAGGTATCTTGCAGTTGGTGCCCTAAAGAAGATATTTTAAATGTGATAAAAGATGAGAGAGAATGTATTTGATTTACTGTAGAGGACTGTACTGTACCCATCACTCAGCGGCCTTCTTTTCACATTAACAAGTCTTTTATTGTAATGTGGTGGCTGCACTAGAAATTTCAGAGTACTTGAGTGGTAAAATATCCTATTCTAATACAGCTGGTTCTTAACAGAGAGCATTAAAGGTGCACCAATGCATGAGCAAGGCTACAATTCAGAGTTGAGTAAGTCATTGATTAAAGCATCTTTTCAGCATAATTAGCCCCTGATTTTAAGCTCTTTCTCTCCATCTGTTCTAATGTAAAAAGTCTCCGCTCTGTCCTCAGAGGAAGTTACATACAGCTTGATTAAATTCAGAGCTGTTTAATTCAAATGCTTCTTCAGCACCAGCATTTAAAGAAAGTCAGTGTGACGTATGGATTCTCGTTTTCAAATTGGGCAAAGCCGTCACAGTGAAAAAGGCCATTTAGCATACCATTATAGGTGACTCGTCAGGGCTATCTAGGATTCAAACACAAGTATTGTTTTTTCCAGGTTTCTAAATAAGATAGCTAGGCTATCTATATATATAGTAGGGTACTTTATCGTTTCACTGAATGTGATACTTCTTGCCACATTTAGCATGGCAATTGTTTGATAATGACTCACAGAGATGAATAAGAGAAATTTACTTGCAAGATAGACTTATTTTTTAGCTAGACAGAAGCATTTGCAACACATTTGTTTATGGTCGTTCATGTAGGACATGTTCTTGCATTCAGTTTTTTCAAGAGTTGTGAAGCGCATTTTTACGAGTTTTTAGCAAAAAAAAGAAGAAGTAGTGATTCATGGCATAAGATAGAGATGACATTAATGTTATTACTTTAAACTATGATGCATCATTTTAAAATGATCAGAATCTCTCCGGATAGGTTTTTCGCATACTAAGTGCTTTGGTTTGTTTTCTTTGAAGCTTGAGTCTGTATGAATATTGAATCTGACGGTCTGCATAACAGTAAATCTCCTCAATTTCAGGCCCTTGTCTTTGTATGCTAATACATAACCATGACTTCATTCTCCTTAATAAACAATTTCCAAGGGCACTTTGAGCCCTCACCATATTTCACAATCTGCTCTCAGCATGCTTTTTAAAGAGGAGTATGGGTTGATCATTATGTGTTTAGTCTTGCTTTGTGTCCACGACTAAGTTGATGCTTGTTGTTTAAAGCAGCTTGGGCTCATTCTATTCATGGTGGTGATAATTAAAATACATATAGTGCAAATGAGTGTAATTTTCACGGTAGAGTGACAGCAGGGGACGGGGCAGAATTTTTAACTAAATTTTTAACAAATTCCTTAGATTCATGGTTTATGCTCACCGTCTTGGTTTAGGATTGTCTTTCCAAGCTTAAGTATGAAAATATGAATAGTATGACCTGTAGATAGTGTGATTATAATGTTATCCCACAACTGTGTTAAGTGAATGAGAAAGTAGATAACCATTAAGGTCCTATAGTGGCTGTTAAATATACACTGATAGAGAGAAACAAAGCAGAGAATGTTGTTTCTCATAGGTTGCTCTTTCAAAGCTCAGGGAAGAAATAGATATATTTGTCAGATGATTCTCCTAAGGCTCATTAGGAAATCAAAATAGACACAAGCGAGACATTGTTGACATAGTGGGAGTGCAGAGCTCTATAAATAATGTGGCAGGCATAGCTCAGATAATTTGGTTCTGGAAGAATTTGATAAAATGTTGAGGTTATTCACTTTTGATGGCAGACTTTGGTGTCTTGACAAATCTGCACATCTGCTGATAAATCTGAAAATGTAGAGAAGACACTTCAGGAGAAACTTGATTTGTTTTAGTTGTTACATGTAAATTATTGAAAATATCATGATATAAGTCAATAGTTAAACTTATTTAATTGTTCATTATGTAAATTTTTTAAAAATATATATTTTTTGCTGGTTCAATTTTTATTTATACTGTAAGTTATACTGGTGGACAGTATAAATATTCCTGCTTGCCAAACACATCCTTTAAATATGTGTGGATATTTCTTTGGCTCCTTCTACAGAACACCATAAACATTTTCATCTTTGACGTTATATATTTGATTTGAACCTCAAAAGCAGTAAAGTGTATCACTGCAAGAAGTCAGGCTCCTTCTTGGCTGAAAGCTTTTAAGTTCTGTGTTGAAAGTTCTGCTATTAAAAGTCAAAGTCAAGTTATAACTATCAAAAATCTGCTGACATGAAAATGTGATAAATCCAACTACCCAGAGATGTGACATTCTTGATTTGATGTAAAAACAGCAAAACTAAAACAAAAAGGCTTAATGAAGAGTCTAATCTTGTATGTGTGGTTGATATCAGAAGTTTTCAAGCTTAAATAATATAATTATTTTGAGATCAATCTCATGTGTCAGAGGTGTGTTTCAGTTCAGTTTCAGTAAAAATGGATCTATGTCTCAATAATGTGTCTGCTCATTTTAATGGCTGCTAAACTGTATTGGCAATATGGATATGCAGGCACTGGAGCTCATAAATATATTCTCTCAGTGCATTTAAGGCCAACTAGAACGGCTCAGTGAAACAGCAGCTGTAGCACACTGTGAAGGTTTCAGCAGCTTTTCTTATCTTCCAACACAGTGGCCTTCGTTCCAATGGCTCTTCAGTCACACAGAAAGCAAGTCTGCATTCAGACTGGTGCTGAGTTTTCCTTGTGAGCTTGCACTCAATAAATATTAAGTGAACTTAATTAAATTTAGATGTTTTTTTTTTTAAACACAATTAGAGGGGAACTGAGAATTCAAATTTTAGAATTCTTGTGAACTGAGAAATCTAAATTTCCTTGATATTTTGACATAAGAAGTCATCATACTATAACAACATCCTGTAAGTTTCAGAACTCGAAACTTTCTCATTAGTCTTAATACAGCTTATATTGAAGCCAATCTGCCAAAACAACAGCTTGTGGAAAGTGCCACTCTATGACATAATAGAGCAGGTAAACCCGCCTCTGCAGAAGAAGATCAACACCCACTACTTCATCACTGCTTTTATAGCTCCACCCACCATTTCGCACACATAGTGTAAATAAAGAGAGAGATGAATGCAGGTCTAAGCAGAAAACAAATGATAAAGATGCTCCAAAGACAACAATCTGCCATGCCTATTCAAACAGAGCGGAGTGAACTTGTGAGGGGAGTCAAAACAGGACTGAAAATAGCCTATTACTTCTAAAATGTTATGTTTTTTGATGTAAAAATCTTTAGAAGTAAACCTCAGAGAACAGTGCAAAATAATAAAAAATGCAGTTCATGACCCCTTAAAGATAAGCATTTTAATTATTATTATTATTTATTTATTTATTTATTTTTACCACATTTGTACTAGTCTTGTCACATGAACTTTACTTGGTTGAACTTGAATTCATTTGTTTATGCCTTGTAGATGCAATAATAAAAATTAAGGATTGAGATTTTAATGTATGTATATGTAAGTTTTGGTGATAACTAAGTGGATATTTAATTACTACAATACTGATTTCTCACTAGAAATGACATCAAGTGTAGAAAAAGTTGGTCAAAGCATTCATTTACACACAAAGTGTGTATTTTCTGTAGGCTTTGAACTACACAATGATATTTAGTATGCCTCATGTTTACGAATATATGTGTCAAGAGTCCTCATTGGCTAGCATTATCCCACCCACACATGTGAGAACAATGCATACCTTTTTATACATAAATACAGATTTCTGATATGTGGTTGCATTGTTTAGGCTACTTTTGTGGAAGACCTTCTCTACAACAGAATAATGCAACGCATATGGAAAAGGCAGAAATAATAAATGATAATTGCATAAATGTTTGCGTTACGAGCTACCAAATAACATTATACTTTGTATGATAGATATTCATCTCATACCCTCCTTTGTGCAGCTTTATTTATTCCAGATCTTACTGAAAAATGACACAAATAAACTATTTTCAAGTCTCAGTTCTTTCAGACAAATTTCCTAGTGGTTTGACCTTTTAGCATGATAAAAATGAATTAATCAATGGAGTGATTCCCGCTTCAGGTCCTGGTGAAAATACAATCACAGAGGGTTTTTTAAGACTAACTGTTAACTGTTATGTGAAGCAAGATTTTGAACAAATAAGGACATGGTGGTGCCTGTAATGTCAGAAAAAAATACATGCATGCCAACTGTTAGCCAGCTAGTAACTGTAAGAGATTTAATTGAGTTACTTAATTCAGTCAGTCAGGTTTTTACACAAGGTATTTAAAAAGAGTTTAGTGTTAACAAAACACATTTCCAACTCAGTTAAGTTTAGCCAATTGAATATGTAGCCTGAAGATAGTAGACAGTGAGGCAGCTAACTTATATATTTATTATTCTATTCTATTTATATCCGTTTTTGACATTGATGGTCTCTCTCTTTCTCTCTTTTCTCTGGGATGACGAAAATTATAATGAGGATGATGTCAGTCATGACTGATAAAGCTATGATTAATCCTTCACAGAGTGTAATGTACCAGACAAAAAAGGACAAAAACAATCCACAATACAATGATTCAGTTAAGAATTTGAATGAAAACCTCCTCTTTTTACAGCCATGTCATAGCTGACAAAATGCAACCAAAGCTTGTGCCATTTATTGTCTAGTTGTTTCAGTGTATATTTCCATTTGTAAATACTTAACCCCAACAATCTGTTTTCTGGTAAATCATGACGATGCCCTCTTAACACATCATGATTGTGCTAATGTAATGTTGTAAAAATAACATTTAATCATATAACCTATAGTATTATTCAATAATGTGTATATAAAACATTCTGTAATATAACAATGTAGCTGCTATACATAGTCTTTTTATGGTAAAATGAATTTCCCACTTGTAGCATGGTGAAATGACGCCATTGAACACAGTTCAGATGAAAACAATATCACCATGCTAGAGTACTGACACATCGGATTTTGATAGTGTCATTATTTAGATGACAGAAATGTGCCATTAACACTGATTTTTTTCTTCACTCAGTGGTTGCATGAGAAAAACTCCTTAATTGTGGATCAAGACACTGAAGTTGGAAAAGAGCTTGTTAAAATGCATTTACAAAAAGAGCTATGTAACTAGCTAGCTTGTTAAAGAGCTTTTGTTATATATGTCCGTATGGTTTATAAATACGGAGCCATGCACATTATAAGACATGGCCATGATTTAACTAAAACAAGGGAATGAAAGAATAAAACGTGCCCACAAATGAATAACTCATGGGAACTAATTCTTAATTTGTGGCCACAATATATATTTTTTGCTCACATTTAATATGTGGAAATCTCTCTCTCTCTCTCTCTCTCTCTCTCTCTCTCTCTCTCTCTCTCTCTCTCTCTTTCTCCCTGCAAGCTTTTTAAAGGGGTCATATGATGCGATTTAAATTGTTCCTTTCTCTTTGGAGTGTTACAAGCATAACAAGATCTGTAAAGTTGTAAAGACTAAAGTCTCAAATCCAAAAAAATATTCTTTATCAAAGTTAAGACTCTGCTACGTCCTCCTAAAACGGCTCATTCAAACACGCCCCCATATGTCTACGTCACTATGTGGAAATATTTGTGTAATGCCGCCCACATGTTCACGCAAAGAAAGAAGGCATGGTTTCAGTAAGTGCAGTTAATGTTGAAGCAGCAATGTCAGGGAGATATAGGCAAAATAAAAAGCACTTTATTTGGCCTCCTAAGTATATGGATTTAGGAATCTTTATGATTACTTACAACAGAACAGCAATGCATTTTATGGACAACCGTTTCGTGAACTTAGGAGAGGAGGTCATTCTGACTTTGTAAGTATGTTGTGTTATCAGTTTAAGTATTTGGTATTGACTGTTCAAATGTGGAGTTTTGCACATCGTGCGTGTGTGTGTGTGCGCGCGCGTGTGTGTGTGTGTGAGAGAGAGAGAAAGAGAGAGAGAGAGGGTCACACAGTGGAGTCAGCTGTTTTAACCGTCCGTGGCTTGTGTACTGCAAACACATACAAGCTTCTTCACTGTGTCTGTCACGTGACTCTCTTTCCCTGAACTCTCTTTCTTTTGAACTGATGGTAAAACTAAGGACATTATTAGGAAGGTTGGTGGTTTAATCCCAGGCTCCACCTGACACCTAACCTAGCAAGACACCTAACCCCAGCTGCTCCCGATGAGCTGGATTGCGCCTTGCATGGCTGACAGCACCGCCATCGGTGAATGTGAGGCAACTTGTAAAGCGCTTTGGATGGCCATGGGTTTTTTGAAAGCGCTATATAAATGCTGTCCTATTACCATTTAACATTACTTTGTAGAAAATGACGCATTTGAGAGAGACGGGGCATAGAAGACCTACAATAATGTACAGTATTTGAAAAAATAATGTGTTTTTTGAACATTAAAGCAAGTCAACATTCTATTACACCAAATACAAAAAAAAAAAATGATCATCTTAAAAAAAAGCATCATATGACCCCTTTAAGGCTTCATTTCTAAATGAAAATAGTTTCTATGCCAATTTTTTTCAGTATATTAATATACTGAAAAAAATTGGCATAGAAACATTTTTCATTTAGAAATTGCTTATACATTATACCAACAATTACAAAAAATGGCAAGTAACATTAAATTAAACATGAAAGTAGAAAAACAATATTTACTCCAATAATCTTTGTTATATTTCTTATATTAACTTCTATTCATGCCAACACCTATAGTTTTTTTGACAAACTTATGAATTCCTCTCAACTTTAGAATCTACATCCTTACATTCAGTTTCAAATTGCGAATTGCAATTTTGGCCTCAATTTAAATTCAGTTAAAATACAGGAACTGATTTGAAATCTAAAAGGCATTCAACTGAATTCTTGATGGTGCCTAACCCTGTATTGCATGGTAATCATCCAATGCCATGTTGTTTATGAAGGTCATTTCTGAGTTAATGTCCCTTCACACCAAGACAATAACTATAAATATAACTATAACAATAACTAACAACTAAATGCTGACTTCTGAGTGTCTCCTGTTTGAGAATAATCATTCTGAAAGTGATTCCATGTGCCGTTTTTGTAGTTGTTTTGGCCAATCTATTCTTTTAAATGTACATTTTTAGATTTTTTTAAACTACATCATTATAGTTTAGTGAAAAGATATCTTGGAATTAATGTTTTTTTAATCTCTTAGTTAGCATATTATTTAAATACCAAATGTGTAATTGTGGTCTTTATGTAACATTTTAGCTATAAAAATTCCTTTCTGCTTTTAGCCATATTTGTGTTCTTTTGCATCAGATGGAAGTGATTCTAAAAGCTGTGGAGGTTCAGAAGTTCTCATTAATGATAATGATAGTAATGGTCCACTGCTGATGTTCTCTCCACCTCCCGTGGTAAAGCAATGAAGGGAAATCAATTTCATCTGCTGTATTTCAGGCTGTCTCTGTTGACTCAAGCTCTGATAATACTTCCAGACAGGCTTGCTAAGCGTCATAGGTGACGAAGGAGGGCAGGAAAAGAAGGAGAGGACAAAAAGGGATTTTGCTGCTTAAAAGAAATTCAGTCGGGGTAGCAGTTGTTTGCAAAGGTTACACGCTCTTTCGCCCTCGCTTTGAATTATCCAGTGCTGAGGGATTCGAGTTGAAATCCCTCTGAAAAGCATGAGCTGTGCCTCACTAACACATCCGGTCCACTGTTCTAAGCATTCAAGGCTCTAAAAGGTTCACTTTTGTCCATCTGACTTGAAAGAACTTGAGTCAGTTTTGATTATATCTTGTTCCCAACCCACCTGGGCCAATTCAAACACAGGACATTTCTCCTTATTGTCTCTCCTTTCTCTCTCACTTCTTTCCTGTGATTGATTCACCTAATGATTCCCTGCATTTCTCTTTTGCTGATATAATTGACTGTTTTTCAGAGATGTGGCCTATGTATGACAAAAGTGTTAAAAAAGAAAAAGCATGTTAGATTTCCTACTGGACTATGACTCACTGAAATTTAGTACTTTTAAAGATGCTGGGTAAACACAGACAGTAGGAAGGAAAGATAAACAGTACTGATAAAAAGAATAACCCCCTAACCGGCTGCGTTCATGGTCCAGATGCAGCTTGTTAGCTATTTGAGTGGAATAATGGGTCTGCGTCATTAACTGCCTTATATGATTATTACTGGAGATGCTCTACTGCTGTGCTTGTATTTCTTGAGAGTCACTGTTTGGAAGTTTAATTTCAGTTAGAGTGGCATGGTAAATAGAAGACTATAATGCTATAGCAACGTTCTTGTGTTTGTGCTAACAGTGATACCTTTAAGTTACAGTAAATGCAGCCTTTAGAGGTAAATAAAGTACAAACCTCTGCCTTTTGAAAAGTTACACCCCTAATGACAGGTCTTTTTATTCTTCTGCCAGTTTATAAAGTTATGTCTATTAAAATCAAAGAAGTAGTCATTGGAATAAAAAGTGTGACGACTTGCCCCTGTCTCTTTTCAAAAGAGTTACAATCTGATACAATATAGTGCTATAGTACTTTTAATAAATCAACTTTCTTACTCATAAGATGTTTGAAACCTCAACTGATGTCACAATTTTTTTATTTTTTTTATATGTACGGAGACATCAATTGATACCAACAATATCATAGTGGCATTGTTCAGATGTGTTTAGTTCAGATGTGCTCTGGGCTCATTTGCCGTGATCACTTTGGATGGTTTCTCTGATAAATGTAGGAAATGGGCGCATTATGTCCATAATTAACTGACAGTGCCACAGAGAACCTTTCCTGGTTTTTGTTTTTGTGAAAATAAATTTTTATTTCTCAAACATCCGTCTTCCTTTTTCAGTCTATAATTAATGGCCTCTGCTGAAACTTGGCACAGGCAGGTATATGTTTCTCCCTCGCTGTTGGAAGTTCTTATACGTTATTATGCAGCTGCAATTAATCGAGTCGATACGTGGTCTGTCATTAGCTCACCATGGGTTAGGCTACAGCGAGACTCACAACTGGGCAGAAATAAAGTGGATAGTTGCATAAGAATGGAAGTGTGACAAAAATAGCTTCTCACAGTACTGAAGGATACAGATAGCCTACTAAAGGCATATGTTTTTATACATATTTTTTATTTTGTTGATCTGTCAAATCATGAATAAGATCTATTTAACAGCTCAGATGTTGCTTCTGGACAGCAGTGAGATTAAATTGAGAGGTAATGGAGCCTCTCTGGAGATCGTCTGCATTTTACATTTTTCTTTTGAGGAAGAAAGTGAGAGTAGATTGCATTGTCTCAAACTGTGCTCAGATTTGCCAGGATAGAGAGTGAGTGATGTGACATTCAGCCAAGTATGGTGACCCATACTAAGAATTCGTCTTCTGCATTTAACCCATCCAAAGTGCACACACACAGAAGTGAACACACACCCGGAGCAGTGGGCAGCCATTTATGCTGCGGCGCCAAGGAAGCAGTTGGGGGTTCGGTGCATTGCGCAAGGGCACCTAAGTCATGGTATTGCCGGCCCGAGATTAGAAACCACAACCCTAAGGTTAGGTGTCAAACTCTCTAACCACTAGGCCACGACTTCCCCAAGTCTGCCCAAGTCTGCCCAAGTCTACCCAAGTCTACCCAAGTCTGCCCAAGTCTACCCAAGTCTGCCCAAGTCTACCCAAGTCTACCCAAGTCTGCCCAAGTCTGCCCAAGTCTGCCCAAGTCTACCCAAGTCTGCCCAAGTCTACCCAAGTCTGCCCAAGTCTGCCCAATTCTGCCCAAGTCTGCCCAAGTCTGCCCAAGTCTACCCAAGTCTGCCCAAGTCTACCCAAGTCTGCCCAAGTCTACCCAAGTCTACCCAAGTCTGCCCAAGTCTACCCAAGTCTACCCAAGTCTGCCCAAGTCTGCCCAAGTCTACCCAAGTCTACCCAAGTCTGCCCAAGTCTACCCAAGTCTACCCAAGTCTGCCCAAGTCTGCCCAAGTCTACCCAAGTCTGCCCAAATCTACCCAAGTCTACCCAAGTCTGCCCAAGTCTACCCAAGTCTGCCCAAGTCTACCCAAGTCTACCCAAGTCTGCCCAAGTCTACCCAAGTCTGCAATCAAATTCAGAGATCTCAATATGAATTCAAATAAAAGTATTGAAGGCACAACCTCTGAGAATTAAAATTTACATATACAGCAACATCACTGAGATTATAATATCCACATTTAAACAGGATTTGGTCTTTTTCCCATTCACAGAAGGCTAGCATCATACTATATTTCACCCCGATTAGTGTGTGAGATGATGTTGGATGTGGGCCACTGTGGTAAATATAATCTAAACCCAAACACCCCTGCATCCTGCTGCAACTGTCAACAGCTGCCCTATTTTCAGCTGGGGTTTAATAAGATGCCATACCGCTTTTGCGTTGATTTGCATGATGAATCACAGAGCTCGGAGCGCAAGATCAGTTTGTATTTTTCAGTCACTTTGTTTTATTTGGCCAGTCTTAATAATTTATGCCCTGTCAGCTCTTGCTTCATGGTGTCGACATGTTGAAGGGGGCGAATAATTAGATCTGGACCCCAAACAAGGTGCACTGAAAAGGAACAGAAACACCCGAAAATGCCTTTTACTTTAGACTATACTATTCCAACAGTAACTAGAATCTATAGAGATTCTGCAAGGAAAACTAGGCCATCTTTAAACAAAATATAGATAGCACATATGGATCAAATCAGTGGAGTCAGAGTCACTGTGGTGAGCTAACTAGTACTCTCTGATTATGTAGTTGTTTTCATATAGTATCACATGGTAATGACCTGTTTTTATTTTTTGATTAAGTTGGTGACAAATGAGATTAGTTATCAGAGAATCCACCAGTGTGCCATGTGAATCATGCTGAGAGCAGACTTTCTCTGGACTTGATATGTCTGCTTAGATGTATTCAAAATGTGGTGCAGGGTGTGCTAAGTGGTCTATGGAAAATTGAATTGAAACAAACAACAACAACAAAAAAAAACTATTAAAATTAGCCCATAAATTACTCACCTTGAAGTCATCCTAGGTGTTTATGACTTCCTTCTTTCATACGAATCCAGTCAGAGTTAGTTTAAAAATTGTCTTTGATCTTTCAAGCTGTTTGATGCAACTCAGTGGGTGTAGCACTCCATCGGTCCATGAGAAGTTTAATAGAAAGCACGTCCATTAAAAAAAAGTATCTCACACGGCTCCAGGGGGTGAACAAAGGCCTTCTGTAGCGAATCAATGCACTTTTGTAAAAAAAAATATCCATATTCAAAATGTAATAATAACTTTAATCTAGCTTACGTTCAATTTTTTAAATAACTCCAACTGAATTCGTCTGAAAGAAGAAAGTCATATAAAACTAGTATGACTTCAGGGTGAGTTATTTATGGCTTAATTGTAATTTTTTAACCCTGTTTACCCAAAAATTTTAATTTTTTAACCCTGTTTACCCAATTGTTTTTTATTTTTAACCCAGTTTACCCAAAAATGAAAATGTGCTTAAAATTTACTCACCATCAGACCATCCAAAAAGATATAGATATGTTTGTTTCTTCATAGGAACAGATTTGGAGAAATTTAGCATTACATCACTTGTTCAGCAGTGGATCCTCTGCAGTGAATGGGTGCTGTCCGAATGAGAGTCCAAACAGCTAATGAAAACTTAACAATGATCCACAAATAAACCACTAGACTCCACTTAATCAATTAATTTATTGTGAAGCGAAAAGCTGCGTGTTTGTAAGAAACAAATCCATCAAGGAATTTTGAACATCAGATTGCTTCCTCCGTTAACTTAACACACTTGGCAATAAAGCTCTTTTTGATTCTGAAGTACTTTTATGAAGATTTATTTAATATATGCAGTACTTTGGCAAATTCATTAAATTAGATGTGGTTAATGTTTCAGTCGGCTTCCAAAGACTTCCAAAACAGCTTTACAATTTGTCGTTTTCTTACTGTGGATTTTAGACCACTGCAAACAGTTTGTGAAAAGTATTTGTATAGCACATTTT
Organism: Carassius carassius; assembly: GCF_963082965.1. Lineage (NCBI taxonomy): Eukaryota > Metazoa > Chordata > Actinopteri > Cypriniformes > Cyprinidae > Carassius > Carassius carassius. Next base: position 23,418,651 of record NC_081788.1, on the reverse strand, counting down.
CTTTTCAGGTTTATGCGTCTATTGCTATCTTAATAGTGGGAATAATAATATAAATAATTAAATGTTAAATATTGTATAGATAATATTTTAATGTCTTTCTTAAACATATTTAATCACGTTGTTATTTTGTTACATATTATTTTATAATAGAATGCTCAATTTCTTGGACAGTATAAATCAGCCTGATCTCACGGCAGTTTGCACATATTTTACAGGGTGGCTAATTTGTATGAATTTGTATAACCTAATTCTTACAAATTCATATGATTTGTGCTAAATCATACGTATTTCACGAGTTGCACAATTCGTATGAATTTGTACGAATTTCCTACATCTAACCCCGCCCCTAAACCTTCCCATCACTGGGGTCTAGACAAATCTTACAAAATAGTAGGAGTGAGGTCATACGAATTCATACGAATTAGCCACCTCGTGAAAATACGTACAAATTGGTTGTGAGATTGCGTTGTATAAATAAGTCTTTAGACAATAAAATATATTGCTGAATTTATATTTTATGAAGTCCCTTGCAAAGCAAATGCCTAAATATGTTTTGTCAGATTAATATGAGAAGCTAATATGGAGAGGACATAGACATTATTGAATGAATTTTTTTCTACTATTATTTTGCATGATTTGTGAGTTCGCTGGGGTTTTATTAGGTTTTAATTTGTTTATTCATGGCATAACTGATTTCCTCATTAGGTTGATGTGACTCTACTACATGATTTGTTTTAAGGCTGTCACTGTTCCAAAATTGTTTTAGAGGCAATGCATTAAACAAGCTTTGTAATGACAGCATTCTTTCTACAACAATGAGGGTTCCTCGTGAATGATACTTGAGAGAATATGTCATTAAATTAGTGTCACATTTGACAGTTAAGAAGCTAAGGATGCTAAAACTCTTTTCCTTGATGAGCCTGGCATTACATCAGCTCTTTGTTTGTTATTAATATTATAGTCGATTGTAAATGTGTTTTTTTTTATCTTTGTTGCGTGTAAATCTTTTTAAAATAATTACATTCGGATATTTCATAACTTGCTGTTTCAAGAACTGAATGTTCTTCAGGGTTCACACTAATTAATTTACATGACTATTCCAGTCGGTCATGATTGTTTATTTTTTTGTGTTTTTTATATTTTTTTTTTTCCTCACAAATTGCAGTTTCTTTAAAATAAAACATTTTACAGCTTGTGAAAAATATATGTTTATAAAATTTTCATGACCTTTTATACATTTCATGAAGATTTGATTAATTTCCTTGACTGTTTCTAGATCAGGACAAATTAAAAATTAAGAAATTAAAATGAAAAATTTGATGTCAGTTTACATCTTGAATTTTAGCTGCTTTTATTTATTTAGTTTTTTTCTTATTTAAAATAATTTTAATCCATCTTGTGGTCCTTTGAAACAGTTTTATTTTAGTGCCATTAAGATACTGTTACAGTTTTTATTAATATTTTGTGTTACTTTTTATATTTCATAGAAAGTGTTTTTTCCTTCTTTTTTTTAGGGTTTAAAAAAAGTATTTACATTTATTATAATTTTTGTGTTTTAATATATGAGGTTAAACTAAATTAAAATACGAAATGTTGCATTGGCACTTAATTTATTGTTAAGTAACACACTTTTTTATGGGTTTAGATTGAATAAACTATAATAACCCTGCTTTAGGAAGTGAGCTGAGGCCCCCTGATGGGTCCCGGCCCCCTGGTTTACAATTTATAACACTGTTTTAGCTTAAAATTTATTTTTGCAATTATTAGAGATCTCTTCTCCCTATTTCCTCTTCAAACAGAACAATGCTGAGAGTCTGGCCTCAAAATGTTGGAATTGGGCACTTGTTCGGTCAGCGCTCAGGCCCTCTCTGACCACAATGCCCTGGCAGTCCCGTCTTTCAGTCAGGGCATGTGTGGAGGGAGCCTGCCATCGCAAAGTTTCCTCCTCCAGCCTCAGGACCCAGAGAGCTGGCTCAAGCACCGGGGAACCCTGGAGGACGGCTCCCACTCCTGTACACTCCTGGAGCCCCAGAGCCTGGCTGACAGCTTCTTGTCCCATGCATCCAGTTTTGACACACTCTATGTCCCTCATGCCCATCCCATGGGTCTGGCACCATCCTCCCTGGATCTTGGAGGATCATGTGAGGGGGCGGCCTCGTTATGTCTGGACCCCGTCATGTCCGTCAGCCCGAATATCATTAAACGGCGCAGGGGGGGACTCATTGAACAACGGGACATCGTTAAAGCACACGAGGCACACAAGATCCAGAGCACCCCACAGGCCCGGCGCAAGGAATGGGAGTAAGTGGCATATGCATGCACACAGCATGCAATTTCATAAGCTCTTTGCAAACTTTGTATAAATGTATTTTTTGCCATGCTTTTATTCGTCAGACTACATAAAGGAATACCCCACCCAGAAATGAAAATTCCATCATTTACTCACCATCATGCCTATCAAGCCAGTTTGAATAATACATTTTAATAATGTTCTGATTCACTTCCATTACCATGAAGGGGTCCGAAGCTTTCAAGCTTCAAAAGGCTTCATGGAATTATCATAAAAGTAGTCTTCTGAAGTCAGACGATAGTTTTGTAAAACGGACAGACTGTAATGTTGGTATTCTTCACTTAAAAGTGTGTTCATGAGAAGTAGCATGTCTTATTCACCAGCAAGGGGAATGGGGTCCCCCTCGGAAGAAATTGCGTTCAGGTCCCCTCTCCCTCATCAGTCCCTTGGAATCATCCTAACCTGTGAGGGATTGACAGTTGTTAAAAGAGGAGAAAAGTGGGCGGAAAATAAATATTTTATACACTATGAGCTTACTTGTTATAGCTGCCTTATATAGTACATGTCATAACACTGGGAAATTATAGGTGTGTTGAATCAAGCAAGATTTTCAGTACAGTCTTTTGAGTGAAAGGACTATAGGAGCAGCAGAAGAAAAAAGAATCTTTCTGTAAAGAAGTAACAGCTGCTATGGCTACTTTTCATTCCATAATAATCTGTGCATAGGAGATATACTTAAAACAACTTTGCATTTGTGGTGTCATTCTTGCTGTTTAACTTTAAGAAGCACACTCAGAAAAAAAACATAATTGCTTTTCTTTTTGCATTATGAGCCTTTTTTAAATAGTTGAGATGTTCATTGATGTATATTTTTAATAATTAATCACTTTATAGGGCTTTAACTTTTAAGTGCATTGCCAAAATATTAAATAGAAATTTGAGAATGTTTAGATGTTAGAACTCATAATTCCTTTAAAAATGCACAAAAAAGTGATATAAAAATTTAATAAAATTGTTAACTCGACCACTTTATCATTTGTCAGCACATATTTATGTTGAGAATATTTTCATTAATCAATATTTTAATTAATTGTTAGTCACCGATCACAGAGTTTTACTTTGAGCTGCTCAGCAAGCCTTCTGAAATTATATTATGTAAAAATGCTTGCTTTCGATTTATAATTGTGCCGGATAAAGGAACAATGACCTTTTGAAATAAATTGCCAGTTTAAATTTTTCTTTTGTTCTTTTAAATGATTTCTATTATATTATATAGAAGAAGTGATATTACAAAGTGTTATATTTAGAGTGCAGAAAACAACAGAAGCAGCCCAATCACTGCTGCAGCACTTGCATGAGTGTTAATGGCTAAAGAGAGTGTGGAAAGAGAAAGAGAGCCGTGTCCCACAGTGCTAGGCACTACTGAAATTATTACCTCTCACTTGGTTTTAAACACAGTATGAGTGCCTATATGATCTCTGAGACACTCTCAAAGGTTCTAGTTATACTATAAATTCTGTCCTGGACTTGACAGTCTATACTATATATATATATTTATGTTTTTTTTATTTATACATATTCCAAATTCTATATTTTTGATTTGTTTGATTTTACTTCTATGTATTATATACATTTATTTCAATGGACAAGTGTTGTTGATAGTGTTGTTCACTGAGAAAAAATCCAGACTAAGGGCTGGATTGTAGTCAAAAGTGGTGCCTTTGTAGAAGCTTAAATATAACATTGTTGTATAAATATAACTTGGTCACAGAATTATTCCTTCCATTGTCCATTCCGTTGTCTTCTATTTATTATTTCATACTTTTGATCACTTTATTGTTATTCTAAAATGTGGATATTGAGCAGGTGCTGAATGTCCAAACCTTTGCCTGGTAGTATACATTTAAAGTGGGCATAGCAAGAATGACTCTGAGATATGGTAGTAATGTAAAAATATTTCTTTTTTTATGGCAAACCTTATGCATGATATTGATAAGCTACATGATTTTATGTGTGTTGTGTTCTGTGTGTTCACCCGGTCATGATAGTATTTCAATGTGACCACAGAAAGGTTACAAATGAGTCACAGCTCTCGTAAAACATAAGCCTTTGTCCTCCTTCTGCACATACGTAAAGAGCCTGCGCTTTTCCTGTCAGCAAACAACAATTTAATATCTCTGCTTTATACAGTTAAATGTTCTATCTTTTTTTCTCCATACACTGGAAGGACACATGATAATTTAGTTCTTTTCAGTCTCAGCCCTCAATATAAAAATGTTGAAAAGCACATTTCCCAGTGGTTCAGAAAACGGGCAGTTTTCCACGTTATAGGTGCTGTCTGTGAGTGTGGTGAAAATATATAGCACTGGCCGGATTTATGGTCTTTCATTTTCATTACACACTAATGCAAAGCAGTTAATGGAGAAATGGAAAGCACATAACATCTAGTCTGTGATCTTAGCCTGCTTTCTGTCTTATATTTGGTCCAAATTGTTCAGAGAGACATTTAAGTGTACTAAAACCATGTTGCATGACTGTTGTGTGTGTGTGTGTGAATGTGCTGTGTGACTGCGTGGGAGTCTCTGTTCGGTTGTTAAGTAACAAACAGGAAAAACACAAAGCCTGGGAAAAAAAATTGCTGTCGCAAGTGCACAATATCATTTGTCATTTCGCATACATTCAGAGACAATGGCACTTCGCAGTATGTCTTGCGCTGGGCTATTATCGCCAATGTCTCTACAGATGCCTAATGGTTTGTTGATGCTCGCCTGGATTACGTGATTAAGTACTGTCAGGATAACCCAGCACATGACTCTAGACAATAGTGGCAGTGCAGTTAAGAGTGAAACAGTTTTTTCATCTCCCATCTGACTTCACTGTATTTAAAGAGGCACAGTTCAAAGCATCTTCCTCGCAACCTCATCGTTGATTGCGCCAAAATTAAAAATCTCAAAAAGTGGCTGAGGTGGATCTCAAGCCGCCCGTCCCAATTTCCTTCCTTCAAGATCTAATTAAACCTCTCACTTTTAATGCAAGTGTATCAGAATGCAACATATATGCTTGATTACTAGAGTAATTGAAGCAGCATAATAATGTCACCATTTAATGACACTGTGTGGCTTATAAATACAAAGAGTAATAATAATGATACTAATTATAATTATTATTGTATTTATTTTCTGAAGATAATAGGCAGGTCTGGTGTCACAGAAGCGATCTTCAGTTTTGGGAGTTATTATTTTATTGTATTTTTTTGTAATGAAGATGCTTTGTTATTTTATTGTACATATATTTGTTTTGGTGGTTAATAGGGAATATTTACATGCCATCATGTAAAGTTCTGGAGAACGAACAAAATATATATTTTATTTTGTTTAATCAATATTTTCTTTACTAGATGGTCTGTGTTCTTATTGAGAGTCATTCTAAGGCTGATTCTAAGGTCGGTGACACACTGGCTGCGATGCATGAGCGTGGCGTTTCTGCTGCGTGTCAGTTGCGTGACGGCTGCTTCGCATTTTCTGTGTCTTTACACACCAGAATCGTGCCTGACACGGCGCTGGCACGCTGCTGCTACTGTAGGTGACATAGAGGGAGGCCGCCGAGGTGCCGACAGACCAGGATCTTGTCTTCATGACAACAATATCTATACTTCATGTTGAGCATAAATATAAGGCCTACTGATAAAGGACACCGTCAACAGTATTGACGGCAAAATAGACGATGTTTGACAGGTGCAATATGCCAGTGTGTCACCGGCCTGAGGTTTTCAAAAGGCATCACGCGAGTGTGAACATCACTACAACTAGGAAAAAAACGATTGTAATTCAAACGCAGCTCCCGTCGGCATTTAAACAGACCTTTGCTCTTAATTCCGATCGGGCCAACGCAATAATGAAATCTGAGCAGGTCTAAAAACCGAAACTGTTGATGCTGCACTTTACACTTTGGAAAAGTTATATATATTTTTTAAATATGAGCAGGCCTACAAGCTGGGATTGGTAATTCTGCACTGTAATCATAGTTATTTATTTATATTTTTCGTTATATTTTATTACATTATAATGGTTTGAGACTGAGAGTATTTTATTTAGTGGAGACCTTTGCAGCAGTATTTTATTTCTTATTCTTTTTTTATTTTATATATATTTTATTAAAAATATAATATATATATATATATATATATATATATATATATATATATATATATATATATATTATATTTTTAATAAAATATATATATAAAAAAAAAAAAAATATATATATATATATATATATATATATATATAAGATGGTTTGTGTTATTATTGAGAGTCACATTGTAAGATAATGAGAGAAACAGGTTGAGCTGTTTCCTATATTTAGATTATATATTTATAAGACTCACATATTGTAAATTCATGAAAGATACAGTAACTGCGCAGATACATGCACAAGTAAATATACGCTTAACTTAACTTACACAAATTTCAGTGCGTTTTTACCTTTTGATGAAGACATTATTTACTAAGTATTTTTCCTTATGTCTGTAGGATTTACTTTTACTGTTGTTGGGCATTTGGTGACCCAATTGCAGTCACAATCATTCATTAAAACACACAGATATGCTTAGAGACATTTATGAAGATAACTCAAAGTTACACTCACAGACATTCATAAAACACACACACACATTGACTCTGTATTGCCGTTAGCCTGTGTGATCCTCCAGTAGGAGTTGGGGTCATTCATTCAGGTGGAAAACAGAGGTGGTGTTCTCTAGCATGGACCTGGGGTTGTGACGTGTTGAATGGAATGGCCTGTGGCGCTTCGCTGTCTCCATCTTTTACCATCATTCCCTGTTCTGACCAAAAGCAGAAATGCAGCAGATAGCTTGTGTAGACATTTCAATTTTGAGTCTCATGATGTCTCATTTGATGTCCACAACAATCATTGAAAGTGGTGCATGATAAGAACTTGAGGTTTTTGAAGAATCTGAATTAGAAGTGATCAATGCAGTCGCATTGGCGCCGATTTATGTTTTTCTCCGTGGGTGCTCAAGGGCGCACGCCATTTAAAAAATAAAAAAAATGGACTAGGCTATTCAAAAAATATTGCATTTCAGAACCTTAGGCTAATGGACAGCGGCCGATACAAACAAACACAACAGCGTCACTTCTCAAAAATACAAACAGGATTGGAGATGAAAAGTTTAACTGACACGTAACCGCTAATGCGTTCAGCTTCTTGGGAAATTAATGTTTTGCAAATATTGATTAAAAAACTATTGAGAAAGGACAGCGTTTCCATTAACCGATTGTTGCGACTAAAATAATGAGTTTCTGGGAATGTCTACCTCATTTATGTTTCGAGGTTTCTTTTGATAGTGGCCTGGCTTTTCTTTGAGGTTTCGAATCCATTATTCATATAGGCTAAAAAAATATTTTTTTATTTTATGTATTTAACAAAGAACTCGTATTCTGTCCAAAAGTAGGCTACTTTTGTGTCCATTAGTTTTTCCTCTTTTAAGCCGTATATAGGCCTATACTTGAGCAGAAAAATTTCCCATTTAAACCCTGTTACGAACTTTAAGGAGTCTAGGGAATGTACCGTAACATTTACATATTAACGTACTTCTGTCACGGCAGGGATCCAATGAGGCACGGAGATAGAACCAATTGCGAGTAAGTCTTCTATTAAGGGCAATCCAAAAGGGTAAACAGTCCAGGCAGAGGTCGATACCAAACAAAACCAAACCAAACATAAACAAACAAGGACACAAGGCAAGAGCACGACAAGATGACGGACATGAATTAAACAACGACTCCGTGACACATACTAAGACAGACCTGGTTATATACACAAAAGGATAATGGGGAAACAGGAGACAGGTGGGGAACAAACAATAAACTAAACAAGGAGGAAGGTGATCAAATAAGGAGACAGGAAGTGATAATATGATAAACACCGTGGGAACTGAGGACACCTAGTGGAACCCCAGGGAACACAACCCAGACACTGTGACAGTACCCCCCTTCTACGGAGCGGCTCCCAGACGCTCCAAGACAGACACAAAACAGAGACCAGGAGGGAGGTGGACAGGTGGAGGCTCAGGGGGAGGGACGGAGGGCCAGAAAAGAAAAACATGGGGAACAGGCACCAGAATGTAAACACAACACAGAAAGACCAGGAGGGAGGAGGACAGGAGGGAGGAGGACAGGAGGAGGTTCAGGGGGAGGGACGGAGGGCCAGACTAACAGAAAGGAACAGGGACAGACATTAACACAAAAACCAAAGGAAAAAACAACATGAAGCCCCCCAGGGCGGAGCAGAAGACTACCACACCCTTGTGGTCAAGGCCAGAGCCCTCCAGGGCGAAGCGGAAGACCACCACAACCGTGTAGTCAGGGCAAGCGCCCCCCAGGGCGGAGCAGAAGACCACCATGTCCGTGTGGTCAGAGCGGAAGCCCCCCAGGGCGGAGCAGAAGACCACCATGTCCGTGTGGTCAGAGCGGAAGCCCCCCAGGGCGGAGCAGAAGACCACCACAACCTTGTGGTCGAGGCCAGAGTTCCCCAGGGCGGAGCAGAAGACCACCACCACCATGTGGTCAGGGCGGAAGGCCCCCAGGACGGAGCAGAAGACCACCACCCCCCTGTGGTCAAAGCGGAAGCCCTCCAGGGCGGAGCAGAAGACCACCACATCCCTGTGGTCGATGCACAAAGCCCCCAGGGCGGATCAGAAGCCCACCACTTCCGTGCGGCCGGATCAACGGGAGGACGAGACTCTGGTAATTCCATGGTGTCTCTACTGGACTCCAGAAGATCGTTGCTGGCCTGACACTGCTCATGAAGATCATTGGTGACTTGCATTTGCTCATGAAGATCAGAGGTGACTTGACTCAGTCCTTGAAGATCACCGGTGACTTGACTCAGCTCTGAAAGGTCAAAGGTGACTTGACTTGACTCTGAAAGGTCAACGGTGACTAGCCCTGACTCTGGAGCATCAGCGGTGACTAGCCCTGACTCTGGAGGGTCACCGGTGACTAGCCCTGACTCTGGAGGGTCACCGGTGACTAGCCCTGACTCTGGAAGGTCATCGGTGATAAGCCCTAACTCTGGAGAGTTCCCTGGCACCTGACTCGACTCTGGAGGATCAGCGGTGACTAGCCCTGACTCTGGAGGATCAGCGGTTACTAGCCCTGACTCTGGAGAATCAGCGGTGACTGGCACCTGACTCGACTCCGGAGGATCCACTGGCACCTGACTTGACTCCGGAGGGTCCACTGGCACCTGACTCGACTCCGGAGGGTCCACGGGCACCTGACTCGACTCCGGAGGGTCCACAGGTACCTGACTCGACTCTGGAGGGTCCACGGGCACCTGACTCGACTCTGAAGGGTCAGCTGAGACTCTCATCCTGTGCAGCGGCGCTGGGCAAGCAGCCATCTTGGGCCATGACTCTGGACAGGCGGCCATCTTGTACTGTGGTGCTGGGCTGGCGGCCATCTGGGGTTGTGGTGCTGGACTGGTGGCCATCTTGTACTGTGGCGCTGGACCGGTGGCCAATTTGGGCATTGGCGCTGGGTTAGCGGCCATCTTGTGCTGTGGCGCTAGGCTGACGGCCATCTTGGGCTGTGGCACTGAACCGTTGGCCAAAGTGGTCATTGGCGCTGGGCTGGCGGCCATCTTGTACTGTGGCGCTGGACTGGTGGCCAATTTGGGCATTGGCGCTGGGTTGGCGGCCATCTTGGGCTGTGGCGCTGGAACGGTGGCCAATTTGGGCATTGGCGCTGGGTTAGCGGCCATCTTGTGCTGTGGCGCTTGGCTGGTAGCCATCCTGGGCAGTGATGCTGGACTGGCGGCCATCTTGGATGGTGGCGCTTGGCTGGTAGCCATCCTGGGCAGTGGTGCTGGACTGGCGGCCATCTTGGGTTGTGGCGCTGGAACGGTGGCCAATTTGGGCATTGGCGCTGGGTTAGCGGCCATCTTGTGCTGTGGCGCTTGGCTGGTAGCCATCCTGGGCAGTGGTGCTGGACTGGCGGTCATCTTGGGTTGTGGCGCTTGGCTGGTTGCCATCCTGGGCAGTGGTGCTGGGCTGACGACCACCCCGCCGGAAGAGACAGAAGTGGCTGAGGCATCCCACCGAAGCCGATGCTGCAGGTAGCGCACGAATTCCCAGAATTCCAGTGTCTCTAACTGCGCCATCTCCTCATGAGACACTGGATCATCCAGCCCGCCATTGAAATAGTCCTTGAGGGCCGCATCGTTGTAGCCCATGCCCTCGGCCAGGGACCAGAACACCTGAGCCAGATGGCGGAGCGGCGAAAGGGCACCCACTTCATTGCCCTCTTGGCGGAGGGCGATCAACCGAAGGTACTTGGTTCGCCGCTCCGCCATCTTGGCTGGGGAATGGAAAAATGACATACCGCTGGTTCCTAGTGTGACGGAGTCGTTCTGTCATGGCAGGGATCCAATGAGGCACGGAGATAGAACCAATTGCGAGTAAGTCTTCTATTAAGGGCAATCCAAAAGGGTAAACAGTCCAGGCAGAGGTCGATACCAAACAAAACCAAAACAAACATAAACAAACAAGGACACAAGGCAAGAGCACGACAAGATGACGGACATGAATTAAACAACGACTCCGTGACACATACTAAGACAGACCGGGTTATATACACAAAAGGATAATGGGGAAACAGGAGACAGGTGGGGAACAATCAATAAACTAAACAAGGAGGAAGGTGATCAAATAAGGAGACAGGAAGTGATAATATGATAAACACCGTGGGAACTGAGGACACCTAGTGGAACCCCAGGGAACACAACCCAGACACTGTGACAACTGCTGGGTATGAAGTGAGGTGGAAGAACATGACAGACAAAACTTTGAAAGAGAAAAAACACTGGACGTTTATTCACAAAAAGCCAAAGCCACTAGATCCAGTAAAATAACAATAATAATGTGCGCTATGTACAAGGTGAAAATGTAAACAAACAAACAATAAAATGGGAAAAGAACGAAAGCGGCGCCGAAGGAAAGAACAAAATATAAGAAAACAATCCTTAATCTAAACCTAATCTAACCAAAGCAAAATGTAGAAAATAAACCGAAATCTTCAGTGCATCCGGCACCTTAACTAAACTGTCTAACAAAAACAGAAATACAATGTGTGGCGCTCACTTCTTACCTAGTGTGTCTATACAATATGTACAGTGTATTCTCGAGGTCGGACATCCGGGACTTTTACTCCCATAATGCACTGCGCGCATAGCGAAGGGTAAAACAAACAAGCGCTCGCCATTAAGCAACACGAAGCGGAAGACAAACGAGCGCAGAGCTGTCGAGAAAACTGCCGAGAAAACTGCCGAGAATCATGCCTAAAAACGGTTGTGTTGTTAGTTGCACAAACAACAGCGTAAAGAATAACAAAATAATACCACTGCAGAGATGGCCACTCAATTTTCTGTTGCTATGTTATGACATTGCTATGCATAATGGTCGGCAGCTCTACACTGATAAGCAACAATGAAATGCACTAGTTGTGTGGGGAATAAGTTACGTTTCTGCAGTTAGTCTATTTTTGCTTTTTTGAAAAAACTGTGTCTCTCACTGACACTGTACGTGCTTTTGAATAAACGTCTTTTTTTTTTTTTATGAACATAGTTAATGTAATCGATGCTTGATGGGTATTTAAACATGACTGCAAGTGTAGGACACATGGTATGTACACATGGTGTTCATACCAGGGGATTTGATGAGGTAATTGTATATGTCTGGATACTCGAGCCTGGGCCATGCCTTTGGGTTGTTCTCCCAGGACTCAGCTGGATGTCGATAGGGACAAGATTGTAACGTTAAACCTACAAGAAAACAGCTTTCTGTGGTACCTGGTCAATGCAGGCGCAAGTAGACTTTCTATATATTGATAAGACATTCTGTAATAGAAGAAAGAAGATCTGTATTTGTATAGCTGCTAGCGCCTTTCACATACATGTAACGTTAGCTAACGTTAGTCACAAAGCGCTTTACATGAGTGTTTTATTACATTCACTTCACTTCTCACCACCGACATACATTCGCACACACAGATATCATTCATCATTAATACAAAGTAGTCCGTTAGTATCCATAACTGACATAATCCACAACAAAACTTCTGTGAATAGATACCTTTTTGATTTTCCTCGGGCTTTGCCTTGATTGCCTTCGGTTTGTTTTACCCTTCAAACATGGCGGCGGCTTGTTGCTATGCAGGTCACATGATTTGTGACGTAACGCCGACCAAGAGAATATCGCGATATACTGACCTGCGTTCTCTTCCCTCTGTACTACCAGCTGTTACTCAAGGTCTCATAGCGAACGAATAACTCTTAGTCTGATTAATGATTAGTGATTACGGAAAGCAGTAAATGATTACATACTCGTACAGCACTGTATAGTGGGGGATGGGACGTTTTCAGAAACGCTGTGATTGGTGGATAGGATATGGAACATGCATGCGACTGGTTATGTCACTGTCACTGACAACAACATAACCAATCACAGTGTGGCAGACGCTTCATAGCGCGCCACCAACTGCAATGTTTAATTTTAAATAAATGTAGCCTACTGGCAGTCTGGCACTGGCACACGTGGGTGCTCATTTTCCGTGGGTGCTCGGTATTTTCCGTGGGTGCTCGAGCCCCGGAGCACCCACGGTATCGGCGCCTATGATGCATTCAATGTATCAAGAATACCTGCAATGATTGACTTTATTGTCACGATACCAGGTGCAGCAGGTCAAAGTTGCACTTACTTTTCTATTCTTACGTTTTGAAACGTGTTTTGAAAAGTGACCTGAATTCAGAACAGTTTTTGTTGATTTTGATATACACTACTGTTCATAAGTTTGAGGTCAGTAAGATGAAAAAAGAAAGAAATTAATACTTTATTTGTCAAGAATGCATTAAATTGCTTAAAAGTGACTAAATTTAAATACATTTATGATGTTACAAATATATCTTCTAATAAAGGCTGTTTTTAAACCTCGATATTCATCGATATTTTTAACTGTGATAATAAGAAATGTTTCTTGAGCAGCAATCAGTATATATATACGTATATATATATATATATAAAATAAAATCTTCTCTAGATTTGAATAATATTTCACAGTATTGCTGTTTTTACTGTATTTTTGATCAAATAAATTCAGCCTCGGTGAATATTCTTTCGAAGACATCAAAAAAACATACCGACCCTTAAAGGGACAATAAGTAACTTTTTAGGTATTTTATTATCTAAAATCAATATTTTTATTCATAAATATGCCCTCAATGGTGTACAAATACCTATGCCAATGTTTAAACTAATCCTCGTAAATGAAGAATTTATTATCTTTATATACATGGGACGGGTAGGTCGACGGAGGCTTCCATGTAGTTCCGCCATCTTGCAAAACTATAATAGCAGAGAGGGACAAAAAGTACTAAGCCAACGCATTTCCGCAACGCGTTTTCGGTCAGAGCCAGAAACGCAGGTGCAGAGCAGTGAGAGGTGCTTGAAACTGCACCGGCAAGTTTAAAAGGCTGGATTGCATTCTTATTATGGACCATACATATGCCGCGCCACAGGAGAAGAAAACATCGTCGCCAAAACGAAGTGCTATTAGAAGACATCCTGTCAAAGCTTTTTGGTACATATCGCCTACCGTAGATGCAACGCGCATTTGAAAAAGCGAGGCGCTGGAGAGCAAAATTAGTTTGAATGCAAAATACAATTTCACCACTAGATGGGAGTAATTCCTATTTACAGTCCCTTTAACTTTTGAATGGTAGTGTATATACTGTATATATATAATATATATATATATATATATATATTTTTTTTTAGCTTGTTTCAAAATCATAAGAATCATAAGAGTGTTATGCTAGAATGCTAATAACGATGAATTTGGTGAAAGTGTCATCTACTGGTCAATACTTTTAAGCAACTATTTATTATTTTCTCATTAATTTATTCCTTTTAGAAGTCCTGTGTGTCCAGACTTTACTGAACTGCATGACATTATCTTAAATGGCAAACTAAGACGTCTCTTATTACACATGATCGCATATGCAGGGTGCCCAACTATTTAAAGAGCTATGGATGTTTATATTGAGAGGCATTTAGTGTTTTTGTCTTCAGGGGGGACATTTAAGATACATTTGAAATAATTTTCACCTTAAATTGTTCTGTTCACCCTATAAATGTCCCACCCTCAACAACCAGCAGAGTTTAAATGCCAGACTTGTTTGTCAAAGCTGAATAATTTATGTTGACATGTTGAAAAGGCCTATTCATCAGCCTGATCTGATGTGTTTGTCAGTCACAAAAGGGGGAGGGCCAGAAATGATGAATGATGTGTTTGGATGCACATGAAAAGTCTCTTACTTAGTCAGTGTGCTCACAAATTTTGTATAATCAATAATGCTGAAAAAGCATAACCATTTAATTTTAAAATAATTAAATAAGTTTAGTAATTAAAAAAAAGTAATTATAGACTAAATGAGGTCCTTTTTTTTTACACAATGCAAAAGTAAAATAATTATAATAATCTGGGGTTGATGGCCTAAGACCAGAGCATGACATGTTGATGCATTACTTTTGAATGAGTTACTTTTAAATGTATTGATCAGTTAGATTTGTCTTCGGGCTGGAGAGAGGAGACAAATGGAAATATTAGTAAAGATTTCTGTCAGAAAATGTAATTGATTGCTAAAGTAAATTATTTTACAAATAAGGATTTAATCAATGCACACAAGACATGGTCTGGGATATACATGTAGAGTATCGTAAAAATGTGTTTGGTAATACTTTATTTGACAGTTCATTTCTGTTTTTTTTTTTTTTTATAAACGGTATTACTAATTATTTCTTGAAGCTACTTTCAATTAAACTATTATGACTTCCGTAATTTTAGGAACAAGTGTTATTAAATAATTTCTTGCAATATGTTGTTTGCTAAAAATGAGTGCTTTTCACCACAGATAAATATCAGTGTTACTCAGAGCTGCTTCGAAAAGATTATATAGGCCAAAATGGAGTCATGAGGTGTCTAGAACTGCTTTGAGAAATTGTTTCATTGTAGGGCTCATATAAGCTCAAGAAAAACCAGGGCAAGCATACAGACTGACCTTCTGGATAGATAACCATTACACAGACAATTTCTCCTGTTTTCTGTCCAGACACCTTCAACATGAACCTCCCGCTGACCGTAAGATGAAGGCTGCACCTCTTAGCCTCAGAGAAAATTGATATTTCTTTTGTTGTTGTTGTTGTTGATGGTCTGCATTCAGTGTTTTTAGCAGTGCATTTTTGAGGGTCTAAATTTTTTTTTTTCACATTTTGTTTGCAAATGTCTTGTTTTAGGTGGGAAATAGGTTCCATTTTCACCTGAAGCAAACTATGCTGATGATAATATGCTGTTTATATATATATATATATATATATATATATATATATATTATACACACACACACACACACACAGTTGTGGTCAAACGTTTTTTTTACAGTTCAATTTTTAGCATATTTAACATTATATTTCTGCAGGACAGTGAATGAGATCAACCCATGTGTTTCAGCCGCATTCTAGGTTATGATGTAAGTAACACAGCTTGTGGGAAGGGCTTTTGTGTTAAGAATAGACTTCACAAATCATTTTGTTTTTAATTTCAGTCTCTTTCCCCTTCTGTTTCTTTGAGATCATTGCCTCTATCAGCTTCCTGCAGTAATGTTGTTGTAGCTTTAATAGACCCAGTCTCAGAGAAACAGAACATGAAATATGTTCTCTCACACTCCAGTCTGACTCAGTTATACACAGACACAGTCTTGTGTGTTTTTAATTATTTATGCCCCAGATGTATTGATTTTATGGAAGCTGCTGCTGGCAAAGTCATGAAATTACATGTTAGACACAAGTTGGTCAGGTTTGCCAGTCAAAAAAATAAAATAAAAATAAAATAAAAAAGGGGGATAAGCTGATTTGTTTTCTTTGATAATAACTAAAATAATTCTAGAAATTAAAAAAAAAATATTGTCACAGATTTGTGACATTTGACCGTCATTTTTCATTTGTGGGTGCTAATTATTTAATGTTCTCAATCTCTTGATTAATTAGTGATCTAGAATCTTAAGATATTTAATTAGAATAAAAGGGAGGTCATTGTCTAAGGCTGAATCATTCATATCAGACCACATGAAACAGCCTATGAATTTATTATATTATTTGCTTCTTTAGCCATTAGGGCATAATTTGCATTAACAAAAGCAGAATCCAAAAGCAGACTCCCACATAGTTCCTATAGTCCATTGGGCTGCCTTATTAATTTTCTTTCCCCATTAGCAAATTTCATAAACGAGATTGAAAGTTCCATTCACTCTTATTTTTCCATTATCTCCATTGATGTAGCCTACACATGAATTCAAAAGGAGTTATTACACTGGTCTGTACAAAAATCATCATGTTTGTGACTGAACTGGGTGGTTAACTAGACTCATGTAGACTGTGTATCCTTCTAATAAACAATGTGATATTGATCTAGAACAGTTCTTAATTGGCAGGTTGCTAAAATGATGCTAAATGCAAATTATAACATGCAACATACTAACCATATAATTGTGCATGTAGTTTGAATGGTAAAATAGATAGAAGGCTATATTTTTGACTTTCAGTGTTTAATTTTAATCCATTTTTGTTTACATTTGTACATTAAACATGTAAAATCTGTAAAACCAATGTAAAATCTGTTTCCTTAAGACAAATCTGTTGAGAATCTAGTCTTCAAGGGCCCTTTGGTGCTTTTCAGCTTGTGACGAAGTACAAAGACAAGCATGAAGCAATTATAGAGGGAGGTGAGTATAGTGGGGGTGGGAGCTTTCAGGAGCATCGCTCCATGCTCAAAACATAAAAGTGATGAGAAAACAGCAGGCCAGGTGAATGTCAGATCTTTCCTTTGCTGTGGAATCACTCACATACACGTTCACGTCACATTTAAATATCAAAGATGACAACGTGTTTGGAGACCCTCTGCATACCGGTGAAAGTCTGTTTTGGGAGAGAATGGCATTGACCCGTTTTGGTCTTATATGTGATTATGACAAAAAGATGCAGTTCGTCATTATGAACTAGGTCTTAATGTGTTTGACCTACCTGTTGTGCACCTGGAATAGTCTGAGAACTGTGTTTGGCTGGTGAAAGATTGTATGTGTGTGTGGTTGCTCGTTCTCCTTAGATGCTTCATCATTTTGCCAGCTCCTAACCTCTATCGAGAGGCCACGGCCATAGCTCATGTCTGATGATGAGTAATGTCTGTTTGGAAAAACAGGATGATAGATGGAGACAGCTAATTTGTGCATTTCGTGGAAGCGTCTCACACCTGCTTCCAGCATTATACAATCTAATCATGTCCCCCTTGTGGTGCAAAATGATACTGCATTAACAATCACAATTTTTTTGTAAGTGTCAGTTTTTTTTTTTTTTTTTTGGTTCACAGAGAAGGAGTTCTACAATATCAGGAGAAAACTATCCATTAGCATTACCATTCATCTCAAAGGCAGCTGCTTCTTTAGGGTAGGACCCCCAAGAATTAAATGATTTTACAGGTGCTTCTCGGTAAATTGGAATGTCGTGAAAAAGTTCATTTATTTCAGTAATTCAACTCAAATTGTTAAACTCTGGTATTAAATAAATTCAATGCACACAGACTGAAGTAGTTTAAGTCTTTGGTTCTTTTAATTGTGATGATTTGGCAAAAACCCACCAATTCACTATCTCAACAAATTAGGATATGGTGACATGCCAATCAACTAATTAATTCAAAACACCTGCAAAGGTTTCCTGAGCCTTCAAAATGGTCTCTCAGTTTGGTTTACTAGGCGACACATCACGGGGAAGACTGCTGATCTGACAGTTGTCCAGAAGATAATCATTGACACCCTTCACAAGGAGAGTAAGCCACAAACAGTCATTGCCAAAGAAGCTGGCTGTTCACAGATTGCTGTATCCAAGTATTTTTAACAGAATGTTGAGTGGAAGGAAAAGGTGTGAAGAAAGAAAAAGACGCACAACCAACCTTGAGAACCGCAGCATTATGAGGATTGTCAGGCAAAATCAATTAAAAAATTTGAGTGAACTTCACAAGGAATGGACTGAGGCTGGAGTCAAGGAATCAAGAGCCACCACACACAGACCTGTCAAGGAATTTGTATACAGTTGTCATATTCCTCTTTTTAAGCCACTCCTGAGGCGTCTTACCTGGATTAAGGAGAAAAAGAATTTAACTATTGCCCAGTGGTACAAAGTCCTCTTTTTAGATGAGAGCAAGTTTTGTATTTCATTTGGAAACCAAGGTCCTAGAGTCTGGAGAAAGGGTGGAGAAGCTCATAGCCCAAGTTGCTTGAAGTCCAGTGTTAAGTTTCCACAGTCTGTGATGATTTGGGGTGCAATGTCATCTGCTGGTGTTGGTCCATTGTGTTTTTTGAAAACCAAAGTCACTACACCCATTTACCAAGTAATTCTGGAGCACTTCATGCTTCCTTCTGCTGAGTGCTGACCAGCTTTCTGAAGATGCTGATTTCATTTTCCAGCAGGATTTGGCACCTGCCCACACTGCCAAAAGCAACAAAAGTTGGTTAAATGACCATGTTGTTGGTGTGCTTGACTGGCCAGCAAACTCACCAGACCTGAGCCCCATAGAGAATCTATAGGGTATTGTCAAGAGGAAAATGAGAAACAAGAGACCAAAAAATGCAGATGAGCTGAAGGCCACTGTCAAAGAAACCTGGACTTCCAGACCACCTCAGCAGTGCCACAAACTGATCACCTCCATGCCACGACGAACTGAGGCAGTAATTAAAGCAAAATGAGCCCCTACCAAATTTTGAGTACATGTACACTAAATTAACATACTTTCCAGAAGGACAACAATTCACTAAAAATTGTTTTTTATTGGTTTTTATTTTACACACACACACGTTTGTTTTTGTGAAAAGTGGGTACATCCCATAGGCGTAATGGTTTTACAACTGTAGAAACTGTATAGTCTATGGCCCTACACCAACCCTACCTCTAATCCTAACCCTCACAGGGAATTTTGTGCATTTTTACTTTCTCAAAAAAACTAATTCTGTATGATTTATAAGTGTTTTAAAAAATGGGGACATGGGTTATGTCCTCATAAGTCACCCTCTCCTTGTAATACCTGTGTCATACCCATGTCCTTATACAGAGTTGTGTCCTGATATGTCACAAAAACAAGAGCGCGCACACACACACACACACACACACACACACACACACACACACATATATATATATATATATATATATATGTGTGTGTGTGTGTCCGTGTGTGTGTGTCTCTATTGAAGGTTTCTTTTTCTTTTTCTTTTTCTTAAACCCCTGTGAAGAAAAAAAAATGCAAAAAAAAAATGCTTTCAGAACCAAGACTGCTGAAAAATTGGGTGGCACTGCTGTGCTCGTTATTAGTAGACCTTAGTCAGGGAAGCCCCATATTTGATTTTTGACAGGAATGAAAATGAGTCTGTGAGGGACAGACGTACAGTGCAATCTGTGGATTGGACTGTTGTTAAACAGCATACAATTTTTTTTAAAGACTGCAAGTTTCTTACAGCCTCATTTTCATGTGTTAAATTCAATGTGGTGTTTAACCAGACGAAAGTCTATAGACTGAATAAAACCCTTGGTTAAAGGATTTCCATAAGTCAATGGCTACCCTCAACTGTTTGGTTACCAACAATCTTTAAAATATCTTCTTTTGTGCTCAACAGAGAAAGAAAGTCATACAGGTTTGGTACAATTTAAAATGAGTAAATAATGACAGAATTTATATTTTGGGGTGAACTTTACCTTTAAGAGTACACTTAGTTAATTCTCCTTTGGGAAATTAGACCAATAAATTAATAAATAGCAGAAAGACCATTTTAGATGCCTGAAACTGTATTTGTGACATTTGTGAGCTTTAACATTGATTCTTTACAAATTTGCATGCACTTTTTGCATGCAATGTCAATTACATTGTCATAATCAAAAATCTCTCTTTGATCACATGGAGTGATGCTTCACTTTCAGATACTGACCATAACTGAACCCTGCTCAAACCAACACATCACACAGACAAATACTTACATCTCACATACACAATGCCACCATCTTCCTCCACCTCATCTTCAGCCCCATCTGTCCCTACTCTGAATCTCTAAAGTGCTTGTCTGTGCCAGCGGGGTGAGAGCCAGGCATGCCATCCATCCTCCCCTGCCATATGGGTTATAAACCTCCAGCAAACTCTGCCAGGACTGTCTCCTGAGGGAAGCTTTTGAGTGGCCACTGTACTGGAAGTGTAATTTACCATGCTGCTCTGATCTCCTCTCCAAATGCCAGTATGAAAAATAACATCCATTTTACTTCATTTCAATATTCAGAGCAGCAAAATGTACTTTATAGTGATGGATTATTTAATCTAAAAAAATAGGAAAACTGTGATATATGGCATTGATCAGAAAGTCTGGTGCACTTGTTAGAGCTTGTTAGAATTGCAGATTTTTGCTAGCTGTTTAATTTTTCAACACAAGGTTTCATACACTCCTGTTTGTGTGCAGCCAGCAGTTATAAATAATCCATATTCATTCATGCCTATCTGATGCTAAGTTTCTTTCAAATTTACAAATCTTGCATCATCCAAATATTAATTTATTTACTTACTTTGCTTTATAGACAGGCTAGAGGAGATGTTATTCAGGATTCAGGAGTATCTGTCTTGGAAATTAGACATTTTTTAAAATCTTAGAAATATTATCCTTGAAAAAACATAATGTGGATATACCATTGTACAGTGAGGATGCCAGACGGTAACAGAATTATACTTTGATATGTACTACTATGATACTGAATGATCATTGTCATATACTGCGATATGTATGACACATGACTCTCCAATGTTCAGTCATTTTATTTCTGACCCATTTGATTATTATTATGATTATTTATTTTTATTTTATTTTATTTTTTCATTGAACAAGTAATTTTGTTGAATTTCCGAATTGTTCTTTTTGGTTCTGTGAAGGTCAATTAGGGTGAATGCTGTCAAAATGTAAAAGTTCCAATAAATAAATAATAAATAAAATCATACAGCTGTTACTCTCCAGTGTTGTTGTAACCTAAAACCAAAACTGTTTTAAATTTTTTTTAAATAAAGCTGAAATATAAATATTTGTATACTTAATGTAAATGTAAATAAGCAATGTTGAAAATAAATAATTGAAAAAGTTTTTTAAGTAAAGTACACACAAAAAAAGTAAAAAAAAAAATAAAATTGAAAATATGTAGATAAAAGCTAATTTAATAACAGTAATAAATGCTAGGATATTTTCTAAATAATAATCCTCAAATAATTGTTATTCTCACTGGGATTTCCTTTTACGTTGTTGCTTCAAGCTGCTACCACTAGATGGAGCCAGGTGTCTGTATACTACAGCCCTAATAGACATTAACACTACACACGCACTACAAAGAGTAACAGGTGTCTCTGAGCTTATTCTTATCGTCTACCCGATGTGTTTGTAAATTCACAGTGCAAGAAAAATCAGTTTTGGTTTTAATAAGCCCTTCAAATGATTATATGTTTGAGGATGATGTAGTGTAATCACGTACAATAATTAATATCCTGTATCATGTTGTTGTTCGAAGACTTCCTGTTGCCCCATGTAATTATAAATTTCTGAACCACTGCATGGGAAGGTAGAAACAAGACCTGAGCTTCAGCCTCAGATATCTCACAAAAACAAAAACACAATTATATGTTTTTGCAGATTTTTCTGCTGTCTGCTAACTGACAATCAGTTGTCGTACACTAAAACAGATTATTTTCTGAATATCCAATTTATATAAGCTTTATGGTTTCAGCCCAGTCAGTTGAGATGAGGAGAAGACGAGGCTGTTGCTAGGTAACAGAGCACAGAAAACACAAGCCAAATCGCTTGAATTAGGGCTTGGTTGAGGTACTGCACAGATCCCATAGATGGGCTTTATTTAGTCTATGTTAGTTGTGATCAAGTGCTCTTGTCTGGCCTTGTGTTGCTAATGCTTTTGTGGTGACACTTCTAAGGTGATCATTTCAAATGCTACCCAGGCTCATTATGCATGAAACAGAAGTCAGAAAATGTTTCACTGTCACTAGATTGTCCAGGACAGGGTGTGTTTTTTCCTGCTGTAACTATATTTCTCCAATTTAAATGACATTTTGGAAGATGTGTTACAGATACCTGATCAATTTTAGTATAAAAAAAAAATATGGAGGTTTTTTTGAAGAGCGAATTTTTGAAATGTATTGTTGATAAAAAAAGGCGAAAGATATTTAAGTCCATAAAACACGTAGTGTTGCAATAAAAATGATAAGAAAGCTTCTGCTTAGTGGCACTCAGTTTGTGTTTCTCATTTTACAGCCTCTCATTTTCCAATTGAGTTGAACTACTTAAAACAGAAGGCAATTTGTCATCGAAGACAAATATATATAATAGATTAACTATTAATGTGTTTATGGTCTATTTAAGAAAAATGAAAACTCTTTAAGGAATACACCCCAAATCCAAGATGTGGAATCGTTTTTTCATTAGAACAGATTTGGAGAAATTTAGTGTTACTTCAATATAGATTCTCTGCAGTGAATGGGTGCTGTAAGAATGAGAGTCCAAACAGCTGATAAACACATCACAATAATCCACACGATTCCAGTCAATCAATTAACATCTTGAGAAGTGAAAAGTGAAAAATTATCAGTAAGATGTTTTTAACTTCAAACCATTGCATTTCAGGTTATTTACACTTCTTCTATACATAATATTGCTTCCAGTGAAAATTATGTCAGTGGATTTTGACGTGATTTATTTTTTTCACCATTCATATGGATTGCCATAATAAGTACAGACATGCAGACTGAAGTTGTGTTGCTTCCTTGTCGGATAGTAATTAGTAAACTATCCCTGTAAGAATTTGTGTTTGGTCTGGAAGATGATTCACAATCTAGGTATATTGTCATTGGTGGTATATTTCAGTTGAAAGTTTCATTGTAAGTGAGCACGTAAATCCTGCATGTTGGACGTTTGGATTGTCTATAGCATTTATACAGTGTGTCTCTGAATGTGACAGGGGATGTACAAATAAGACCACAGTTGTGAAAGGTGTCTTTTTGTTGAATGAACATTGTGAAGCCAACAACGAGAGGAAAAAAATAGAAATTTAACAGTGTACAGTCACCATGGAGACTACTATTAGGATGACAAGGACACTGCATTATATGGTAGCCGACATGTCTCGTAGGTTCATGCCTCTTGGTTAGATTTTAATTGGTTGGGGGAAAAAATACAAAACTTGAACAGAGAGACCAGGGTCTGCTGATTTACCTTGGACTGAGGTACTACTAGAACGGTCAAATTAATTGTGTTTTCTGTGATCAAACACAGACCCATTGGACAGAAGTAGGAGGAGGGAGAGGGAAAGACAGACACAGAGAGACGATTACCAGTCTAGACATTACATATTATAAATGATTTATTTTTTGATCAAGTTTATGAAATGAAATGGCTAGCAAAAGGCTTTGGGAATCAGTCTTTTTTATTGTATCACTCTGTCTTTGGAAAACAGCAACAAACAGGCAAGTCAAATCTGTTTAGTTGTTTATAATGTCTACAGCTACATCTGAACTCATTTTACTCATAAATAAGGCTTCAATATGTAGTGAATATTGAATGAGTAAGCAAGCAAGAGGTTTCAAACATGATAAAAATATATATTTTTAAAGACACATAGTGAGAGGCAAACTTCACATTTTCTTTGCTTTTCCTCTCAGTTGCTTCAATTGAAGTCTCTTGGCAACTTATGGAGCTTAAGTCAAAAGGAAAAATTAAATTTAAATATTAAATTAAATATATTTTTTAATAAAACAGTATTAATATAACTTAATGCAATAAATAAAACAATAAGAATTATTTTAGTAACATTGAGAAGTTATTTTTGTTTTATTATTATTTTTATTTAGATTCTATTTTTAGATTTTCAGCGCTCATGTTAATTTTTTTTTACGTTTTTGAAATTTCCTTGTATTTGTCATTTTTATTAGTTTTTGTTTTTAAATGTCTATATAGTTTTTATTCATTTTTATATCAGTTTTATTTATTTTAGTTAATCAAGTTGATTTCATTAGAGTTTGAATTTAACTGGTTGCTAAAATACATGTAATGGTGTGATTCTCTAGTAAGCATAAAAACATAGCACAAACAAGTTCCATATGAAACTTTATTTATATATATATATATATATATATATATATATATATATATATATATATATATATATATATATATATATATATATATATATATATATATATATATATATATATATATATATTCAATATAAAATGAAATATGTTTATTATGTCTGCCATATAGAATTATTTATTTATTTTAACTGAGCTCTGTGCAATGCATTCTGGGACTGCAGTCTCTGTGAACAATGTATTTGATGCTTATCTTAAAGATATTTATCTTAAGAGGTATGTAATTAAGAAGCATGTGTAAAAGCTGAGAATGCAGGTATGGTGACTATGACTAGGTTTTGGAACTTAGCAACAGTTCCTCTGTCAGCACAGTCAGGCCGACTGCTGCTCTGATCACTCCCATGCTTTCCATAAGGCTTATTCAACAGAATATAATGAAAACGTGTTGACATCTGATGAATGCATATGCTACAGTACTTCCTCCGTGGTTCTTTCTTTCTACCATTTCATACCTCTCTCTCTCTGACACACTTTCTCTCATCCTGTCACCCTTGCACACACACACACACATTCACTCTTTTTTTTCCAACGCCTGCATGGAGAACAACTGTACTTTAGCATTATGTGTGTAATTGGCCATTGAGGATGGACACTGGCAGCTTAGTGTGTTTGTGTTTGCTGTTTTATTTATAGTAGACCTCAATATAGGGCATCTACTTAAGTGTACTACTTCACCTACTCATCTCAGCTGATATAAGTGTACACTACCCAGAAGTACTGTATCTGTAATTGGAGCAAAAATCACAGTATTCCACACAGACACACGCTAAAGGTTATTGAAGATCATCAGAGTCATCAAACTGTGTTTTACATTTCCCCCTTCTGCTCATCATCTGTGCTTCCTAAATCATTTGTTTCTATTCACTATTGAAGGAGGGGAGGAGAAATGTCTTTTCATTCATCTTTCTGTGCTGTTTTGTGATAATAACCTCAATCTGCAATGATCTACTGGACTATTGCAATTTCTATCATAATTTTTATTAGCCGCATCTGTTTTTCCCCCTTTCTCTGGGTGAGATCTCTCATTTTGCAGTTGACTATTATTTGCAGGTCCTTTCGGGCCCTTAAACTGTTCTGCTCATTAATTTTAAGCAGATTAAGTGACGTCATGGAATGCCTCACTGTCTCGTCTTACATTTGTTGTGTGCAGTTATTCGCAATAAGTTTAGTTTATTACGTGTTTCTTCAATTTTCTGTGCAGTTCTCTATTTTTCTGTGGTGAGGTAGATTCTTAAAATTAGAATTAGTTATTTCTTTCTTCTTCTTCTTCTCCTTTTTTTAATAGCCCAATTGGGAAAGGAATTGGTAATAACCTTTATGGTCGTTTTATTGCCTCTTCATCGAAATGTAAAATTCAGCTGTATCTTTTACAGAGTATTATTTTGATGGCCCAATATGGGGAAAAAGAGATGTAAAATGTTAAAATCTCTTCTATGGGTAGGCTAATTTACAGAAACACTAGTATGACAACACAGGACAGAAACTTGGGCATTATACATTGTTTTCAAATAATGATGTGCCATGTTTCAGGAGAGTACAAGGCTTAGTTCTGGGTGCTTTAAAGACAAATGCACACTGTGTTACACCTGCATACACATCTTTGAACTCTGACAACATTGTTCCAACATCTTGTCTTGTTTATTTGTGTCAATTTGTGATTTTACCAGGCCAACAAGTACATTCTCTAGAAGAGTGCGTTTTAAACACCAATTATCTCTGAGCTCAAAGTGAACTGAAAAAGCAGCTGCTCCCAGAATAGAGATGCTTACACTTGGTACAGATGTCTGTTATAAGTAAAAATGATGTTACAATGCTTGAAATTGATATTCCTCAAACAATCTGTTTTTTTTGTAAATAAAATAATAAATAGTGTGTAAATAAACTTCACAACGAAACATTCAGGACGGGACTTTTATTAACAATTTATTGAAGGAGCAAGGTTGAAAAATAAAAGTGCATAGTGACGTCATCGGGAAAATAACTTGTTTCAGACTTTTTTTCATTCTTTTTTTTATGACGTTTTAATTTATTTCTATTTTGCACCAGCGCGAACCGACGAATAGTTCATGCAGGCCTTTGTAAAGAAAATAAATTCTCAAGCTAACCTTTTATGTGCTTTCTGAGAGGTAACTACATGAAAGAAAGTGTATGTAAAAATGTGAGGAAAATGCTTTCACTCCCTTTTAATCGCTCATTGATTGACAAAATGTACCTTAATATTGGCGCTATTGTAACCTAGTGTTGAAGAAAACCAAAGTAACCTATTCAAATCGTATTTGCATGTCTATAAAGGTTTTTGTCTAGCTTTTAGATAAATTTGCGCACTGGGTGTCGGTTGGAGAGGCAGCACGCGCTCAGACAATCGCGCTGTGGTGAGGGGTGGCCAGGCGCGCGTGCCAACCTTAAACAATCCACATCCGCGCTTCACAGCTCACACAGTGAAGATGGAGCTTGTTGAACACTGTCGCTGACTCGTGGAAAGACTAAAAAAGACACACAAAACATTTAAAATAAGTAAGTGAGATGGAAGAGTGACAAAGGAGGTCAAAACAGAACCGATGAGATAAAAAAAACGATGGCTTTTTAGTTTTACCACGGTGTTCTGAAAATGGAAGCTCATTTTTACGGTTCCTCATAAAAGAGTTTGATCTATTCCTGCTGAAAAGAACATCTTCATGGGATGTACGACTGGATATTTGGATTATAAACGGTTTTATTCCCCATTTTACTTTCAGGTAATGTTACTTTTGGTGTTTTGGCGTTTATAGGGATGTCTTTTGGAGTAAGCTACGTGTTGCGCGTGACTGGAGGATTTAACGATCGTTTAATAACTCGTCGTTTGTCATAGCAGGGAAACTCTTGCAGTTTGGATGATTATTTGCAGTTCAATGTGTGGAAGTAAACCTACTTTTTTGCACCTGTTTACAAAGGGGCTTAGATTTCTCTGTTTTTGCTCCACACAGAATGGCTCGCTTCGGAGAAGACGTTTCCGGGGATGGGGGCTCGGTGCGCAGTCGGAACCGGGATGCACCGGCGGTATCCACAGGTGCAGTTTCACCAGCCTTCAAACAGACCAAAGCGCAACGAGCCCGAACCATGGCCTTATACAACCCCATCCCGGTCCGACAGAACTGCTTTACCGTCAACAGATCGCTCTTCATCTTTGGAGAGGACAACATCGTTAGGAAGTACGCTAAAAAGATCATTGAATGGCCATATCCTTTTGTCAAAACGGTACAACAAGCCCTGTCCTCTAAAAACACACGCTGGGTGTTGACAGCACATGCAAATGTGTTGTCAACACGTATTTACATAAGCACATGCAACTCCTATGTTCATTTATGCTGATCTGAAACTCAAAATTGCTTACACAAAATCAAACTTAGAGGTTAAATTTGTTACAGTCCCCTCAAAATCTCTACCTTAATTTGAGTTCAACAGTTTTTGTTATAGTGTTGTAAGACTTTAAGACTCACAAAAAAGACTATTAATTAATTTTTGTTTATGTTCATCATACAACAGGTATGGTCAAGTCTTTTTCTTTTGTATGAATTGCATGTTCATAAAATTCATAATTCATAAAATGCTTTTATAAACAAAATGACACAGGTCTATAAGTATAAGGTCTTTAAGCAATTCATACAAATAATGACTCTTTGAATACAGTTTGATATTTTTGTGGAGCTTATTAAAGTTAGAAATATATAACAGTATTGCATAAAAGCAAGTGAAAAAGAAAAACAAAGCAGTTTTTTGTTGTTTAAAAATATTATTGACAATTAAAAGATACGATTTCTGCCAGTCATTGAAACGTTTTTGCATACTCACATGCCTTCAGCACCACTAGACTAGTTTTTAGTCATTAAATTGAATTTTTGTAGATAATTGTAATAATAAGAAAAATAATATATATATTTTTTCAATACAAATATTACATTTCTAAGAATTTGAAGCATGTTTTTATTTTATTAATTTTTTCATCATCTCTGATCTTTCTCACTGACTCACTAACAGTGATTTGCATTTGCAAGATCTGCTTACAGGCTTGTGCAAGAGATTGTATTCATTAACCTGGTAATGACACAAAAGTAAAAATGTATGTATTCTCTTTGTAAATGCATGGAATATTTCAAAATACACTTCCTGGTGTTATGCACTACATCATTCATTGAACTGATTTGCTTTCAGGACCATGGACAGAGACAGTGAATGTTCCACAATGTTTCAAACTCAGAAAAAGTTATATATCAGATTCAGGGCTTTATAATTCAGTGCTAAGAAAAATATGTTTTAACATTCCAAATTTTAATCTGTGAGTAAGTGTCTTTTATTGATGATGCGGTTTATGTTTTGTTGTGAGCTCTATTTGTAAGTAATGCCATGTCAAGATGGTTCCTAATGATGAAGAGACATAAACAATCGTTGATGATTTTATCAGGAGTAGGAGGAGAGATCTACCACATAACCCCTAAAGGAGGTTTTTGGATGCATGTCATTGATTACAGACTTCAAAGTGCCACATTGTGATTAAAAAAAGCCTTCTTTATGATGCAAATAAGATGAGTCAGTGACAGGAGATGATAAGCCCGTCGACCATGGTTGTCACAGGTGCGCACTACTGGAACAATTGTTGGGTTTTTATTTGCCCTTTTTTTAATGTCATAGCAGACTGTCCAGACATGACTGTGTGGCTTAGCATTTACTTAAATCAGGCAGAGCTCAGTGACTAACTGTAAAGAATCAGTAAACGCCTTGCTGTTATCCAGTTATTATAGAGTTTGCTGATTTAAAGCCTTTGTGTTTGGGTTTTAAAGTCATTTTAGGGAAAAGTAAGAGTGTTTTTTTTTTTTTAGGTGGAGCACAGTATATACTTATGTAGACATTACAGGATTTCTGTGGCTCTTAAAAACTCTTAATTAGCCCTTCCATCAGAAGGTACAATAAAAGTTATTCCCATATTCTAGTGAAGAAAATGGGCTGTAGAATTAATTCACCTTTGCTAAAACTTCAACACCCATAATGCACCTTTGCACGGTTTTGTGCCACCCATCTGTTGACCCATCCCCCAGTTGTCTGTGGGCAGGAATACAAAAAATGTGATCTCTAGTTTTAACAAGAGCTCTGGAGCTGTCAAAAGTTTGTTGGTTTATGTTTTTTTTGTCACCTGGTAGACTTTTGGTGACAAATAAATGAGGATGTCTGGATGCATGTAACATGGAGAAATAGTACACACATTGTTAATTTACAAATATTACTGACATAGCCAAAATACAAAGCTGGCTGAAAATTTGCCAACTTACCCTTTTAACAGACAAAAATATAGCATTATTATTATTTGTTTGTTTATGTTTTAAAAAGGTCTCTTTTAGTGACATTTGATGTTAAATTTGAAATTTCCTCACGTCTAAAAACAAATGTGTAAATGCCAAAAGAGTATGCATGCTAAAAAAAGAAACATCTCACGATGCAGGCGAGAGCTTTAAAGTGTGAACCAATCTGTGCTTTACACAGAGGTGTGATTTCCGAAAGAAGAGAGATGATAACATGTCACTGTACAGTATGTCTTCCCCTGCTTTCAGCTGACTCTAATTCTAGCCTTGTGTTGAATGTCATTCCTGTTGTTTTGAGTGTCACGAAGAAGGGATGAAATTAGAGCGGGCACATGCTGCAATCATGTGAGAAAAGGTTTTGTTGTTTATTGATGCCTGTTTTAAGTCAGTAACATGCTTAATGATAAAAGCTGTTCAGCAATCTAATGATGAAAAAAGGAGAGCGAATGAGGCTGGTGATATCATGGAAATGTGCTTGTCTGCGTTGATTGATACGTCTTTGTGTTTTTCCATTTTTATTTATGACTGTGTGTGTGTGCCTGCATGGTAAATTAAATTATAGCATCTATCTGGTTTTGGTTCTCTTGCGTACCTAATGGCCCACTTGCGACATAATGCAAGTGTCAGTGTCTGCGATCACTTGAGGCAGATTTTAAGAATATGGTCACACATCTCTTGCTCTTAGAATGAGAGCTTCAGGGGACTGAAGAGACGGAAGCTCTGCTAATGGTACTGTAATGACTTGGCATTGCCCCAAAATAAATGCAAGAGTCTGTTCCTCAGAGAAAGGACCAAACTACATCCCTATGGGAGTGATATTCAAGTGTATTACAAGACAAGATCAACAGCGTAATCAAATGTATGTTGTAGACTCATTATGTTTTGGATTTGGAGACATTAATAGCCAATGGTAACAAGTTGCCAGTTTTTTTAATCACTTTAGAGCTGTTCACACTCGAGTGAAGAATAGCTTATAAGAGTTTTGTTCCAAAAAAACCAGCAAACTGCCTACAGAGGGGACATTTTAAAGCATAATAACCATGGCACTAAGTCAAAAACTGTTCTAAAAGGTAGGCATCTTAATTATGCTGCCTCTTTAGGGACATTGTTTTGATCAGGGTGTCTAAGGATATCCTTTGCATATATCCTTCACTTACAAGGCAATCCCATAATGCATTGTAAGAAACTCTGTAAGGTGAGACAAATGTTGTTTATAAATACATTTAACTCAGTGCTGAAAAGAATAAATAAAAAATTATTTTGTGTTACAAACCGAAACATGCAGTATAGAATTATCACATCAAATTAGAGTGTAAAAAAAAACTAAAACAAATATTGAATTAGTTCAAATAAAATAAAAGGTAATATAAGCTGACAGTGTCACATATTTGTTCCTGTTTTCCTCATTCGGTCCTTCCTGTTCCGGTCCCTGTTATATGAATTTGGTTCCAGTTGTGTTTGATAATTTGTTAGTTTGTTCCCAGGTATCTCTAGTCTTCCCATTGTCATGTTCTGTGTATAAATAGTGTTCCCTGTTTTGAGTGCATGGTCTGCTGTTAAATGTCGTGAATGTTAAATGTTGTAAAGTTCCTGTGTATACCCGTTGAAGATTAAAGTCTATTTCTGAAGAATTCCCCTGCCTCTCTTCACTCCTTCCCGAGTGAACCGTGACAGAGCAGCAGACCCTTAAAGATGACCTGGCCTGAGGTTTTTCTGTTGCAGATCTAGCAGGGGGAACGGCCATTGGAGGACTATGTGGAGGAGTTCTTAAGTATGATCCATCTGGTGAGTTGGAGCGACTCCATGCTTAATGTGTGCTTTCGGATGGGACTAAAAGATGACAATCTGTTTCGTTTTTTGACTCATAACTATTGCCGCAGACCTGTAGCGGATTTTGTTAATAATGTATACGAGATGAATGGTTCCAATTTCCTAGTAGATGTGGAGGATCCCTATACTCCCATCCGGAAGCATGTGGGTGCTCCAACTCGCCACAAGCCAGCTCCATCAACATATCCCATCCAATGAATCTGCTCCCTCCTTTCCTCCTTTCCCAGTCCCAAAATTCATTCCAGTGTCAGCTCCTCAAGCGCTTTGCTGTGCCTGCTCCTCCAGAGAACCCTCCAGTGCCAGCATCACCCAAAAGTGCATCCCAGATCCCTAGTCAAGTCAAGCTCAGGATGGGCTCCAGATCCCCAGTCGAGCCCAGGAAGGGCTCCCAGTCCCCAGTCAACATGGCGCTACCCCCAGGGTTCTCGGCACCCATCCTTACCCCAGATTCCACCCTAGGGCACTTCCACTTCTCCATTGTATCCTGAGTCTTCTTCGCCTCTGCTGGTCCCTTCCAGCCCTCTATCGTCTCCTGAGTCTCCTTCGACTCCGTGGGTTCCGGCCACCCCTCCTTTGTCTTATGAGCACCCAGTGTTAGCCAGCTCCACTCCTCCAGAGCGGTCCCCAGGGCCCACTCCTCCAGAGCGGCCTCCAGAGCCTGCTCCTCCTGTGCAATCCATAGGATTCCTAGATTTCCCCAAGAAAACTTTGGAGGAGGGAGGGTCCATATACCTGTGACCAAGGCAGCCAGGGCCACTGATCGCCCGCACTCCCTGATGACATTATGGTGCAGGACGCGCCGTCTGGGAGGGGGGCAATCTGTCACATGTTTGTTCCCATTTTCCTCATTTGGTCCTTCCTGTTCCTGTCCTTGTTATGTGAATTTGGTTCCACTTGTGTTTGATAATTAGTTAGTTTGTTCCCAGGTGTGTCTAGTCTTCCCATTGTCATGTTCTGTGTATAAATAGTGTTCCCTGTTTTGAGTTTGCTGTCGGCTGTTGAATGTCGTAAAGTTCCTTTGTATATCCATTTGTGATTTAAAGTCTATTTCTGAATAATTCTCCTGCGTCTCCTCACTCCTTCCCGAGTGAACTGTGACATAGAGAAGAAAAGCATATTTAAAGCTTATTAGAGTATTGCGCAATTAGTTTAGCAGCATATTCTACTGAAATTGTGATAGTTCAGTAAAGAGAGTTCTGTTGAATTAAAATTAATTATCTTACGTGTGTATTTTTATAATTAGACTTTGCACTATAAGATTAGAAACATGTTGTTGCCCAACTCTGAGATCAGTTGTATAGTAAGTCAAGTGTCTTTGTGTGGCGTGCATACTGTAGATGTTGCCTATTTACTGTAGGTGTTCCAAATCACTCACTTAAGAAGTTTCATGATGTTTAGGATACAGCTGATAATGATATACTGTATTTCCATTTGTTTGGGAACCACACCAAGACTCTCCCATGCAGATATTATAAACCAATTAATTTGAATTTTTGGTTAGTTTTTAATAAAAAGTTACTTGTTAGAATTAAAAAATAATTAAGTTATTTTATAATGAGCGTACATTGAAACCTTTGAAAATAATTATAAATCAACTACAAATCACTCACTGTTTAGGATGCTGTCTTAGAAGGTATGTTTAGCTGCATATGTAGACAGTTAACTAGTTTTTGGAAAAAAAATTTTGTTTAAACGTCTCTGAATGTGTATACTGGCCACTGTGCATGCTTTTGTTTGAAATACATGTAATGCAACATGTATTTTGAAATACAATGCAATGTACATGAATGTATGAATGGGACTGCAAAGCTTAATGTTCAAATGTGTAACCCACATACTGTATGCATTTCTGTTACAAGCATCATAATGGATGGTTCTTTATGCATCAGTTGGATCAGATTTCAGACAGCTGTGGCAAACAAGGAAAACTATTTCCCCTTGCCATGTCTCATAATTATAATGTGGCCAATGCAGGGAACAGCTGTTGAATAAGACTTTTCTAGGTATATTTAGCTGTCAAACAAAGACATTATGACCTTCCCAAGGGCAAACTAACTCCCATGTTAGTCTGTCAAGCCCTTTTTGAGTGTTTTTCTGATGTCATTAGGGTGCTACTATTTATGTTATGTTATATTTATGTTGTTGTGGATTCCATAAGGTTACATTGAATCTCTTATTTGATGTTTGCTCCTCTGAAAAAAAAAGAGTCAAACATACTTTAAAAAAGCAAATCTTGCTCCAATAGATGTTTGTCTTCCACATAGTGTTCATTTATATGGGAGGAACAGTCAGCATTTGCATGTAGTAGTATTGGACGCTGCCCAATTTTGTTAATCTTGTTTATTTCTAATACTGAACATAACTTTTAAAATTTTACTAATGTGATACATATTGGGATTTTATCAGAGCAGCAAGTTTTAACTGTAGACTCTTAAAACATTTCTGAAATGAGTGGCTTTTTAAAATAGATTTTTAATTAAATTTATCCTTTTTTCTCCAGTGGATACATTGGTTGCTGACATGGCAACCAATGTGTCTTAACCAGGTGCAACACGGCAATTTTCCATCAACAAGTGATTTGTCTGTCGTCCGCACCGAAAGCAAAGATACTGCAGAAGGTGATGTTAACAACCAATCAGAAGATATTTAATGTTTAATGTACAATTATGTGGAGATTTTAGACCAGTGAAATAAAATTCAGCAAGGTTGCACATCAGGAATAAAACTAAGCAACAAAATGTTCTAGTGCAATATGGACTATTATTAGAAAAAAAAGATATTTTAATCAGATGTTTTACATTTAATAAAATAAATATAATTTTTAAAATTACATTTTGAATTGTATTTGACTATTGTAAATTAAATCATAATAGATAGTCAATTGGTAAAACATAAGACATACCTCTTCTCATATGTACACACAAACATGCACACACACACAGAAGCCTGTGGCATAACCAAAGGTCACAACGGTTTGCAAAAACAGCATGTTCACGAGCCCTGTGTGGTGCAGTATCGACATTCTGTGTGAGAGAGTGGTAATTTAGGAAGGCTCTGACATGTACCGCTCGACATGTGATTTGAGCTCAGGCTGATGTAGTGCTGGGAGGAAGGACAGAAATGTGTCTGGGAAGAAATGCAGTCATTTGGTGGATTGGAAACTTAAAGATGGAGTCATTAGGGAAGAACATGTTTGTTAGGGTGTGTGTGTAGGCAGTGAATGTCGAGGAAGGGTGGAAGCATGTGCTGTTGCCTCTGTTAGTGACGCACATGGGAAGGAGATCATCAGGTGATGTCATTATCTGGCATCTCAGTTCCTGAAGTGGGCTGGTTTGACTGTGGGTTCAGGTGGACAGGTCAGTTGTGGTGGGTCGATGGCATCTGTGGGAAGGATTGGGACTTAATGAAGTGAGTGGGGAGCTGTGCTGCTTGGCCGGTGGGGAAGCCGCAGCTGTTCGCCCCTTTGATCCCCACTGTGTCTCTGAGGGAGGAAGTACCCCACCGTGCACCATGCTTACTCAATAATTGATCCTGTCAATTGGCTCTATGCCTCCCTCCAGTAAATAGGAGAAGGAGAGGGAGAGACAGAGGATGTAATGGGGGGTTTGGATCGGGTTTGGAAAACCGCCTGAGGTATGAGAGTTTTAAAGTTAAATCAAATGAACCCTATGTGCTTTCCTAAATCATGTTCCTAGTCTTATTTTTGTAAGGAAAGAAAGTTTGCATTTTGCTTATTATTTTAAAGAAAGAAAGTTTGCAAAATGCTTCTTGGCCAACAAATCAGCATATTGGAATGATTTCCAAAGTTCATGTGACACTGAAGGTTAGAGTAATTGTTTCTTAAGAATCAGTTTTGCCATCACAGGAATAAATTGCATTTTTAAATATTAAACTTCATATCACACATGCTATATGCTATATTTTAAATTGTAATAAATAAATATATAAAAAAAACATTGAAAAATGTAAAGCAGGATTTGAAGCCAATGAGAGTTTACTTTGGGCTTCTTGGTATGATGATGCAGAAATAGAAACTAAACAAACTGTTTTTGTCAGTTGCTTGACACAGCTAGTTTGGATAAAAAGTCTTTATTGGTTATGGCTTTATCGTGTCATGTCCAGGTAAAACACAGTGTTAGAGTAATGTTTGTGATGTTATGAATATAATAATTCTATGTCTCTCACTCTCTATTTCCATGCATTTATTCTTGTCACTGCATCCCTCCTAATCACTTTGTGTCGCTCATGCTCCAAGCTTTCATTGGATTGAAATGAAATTCATTCTTTTAGAAAATCGAAAAGCACTTTGAACTGTATCACGTTCCACTGCTTGCTTGTTATTTTTTAAATATATTCCAGTAAAATGTAGAAAGAGTAAGAGAGTTTGGAAGAGAAAGCGTTTTCTGATAAAGTCACTAAAGATAATGGCATACCTGTGTGTTTCTGTGGCTGGGCTATTCAGTATCGTCCAGCTTCTTGAACTTATTAAGAGCTGATCTGAAGAAATATTGAGTATTGTGGTTGATACATTGAAAGGATGTCTAGTCAGTATTGATTGTACAAATGCATTCAGCAGCATGTAGAGAACATTGATGGCTCAGAGACAATATTAACTCTCTCTGTCTCTCTATTGCTCTTTCTCAGACTGTAATGTAGTCGCTTTCTCTCTTTCTATGTTCCTCTTACATTCTTTTGCTTCTTTTGCTACACCTACAGGGGTCCCTCAGAATGAGTTTGTGTGACATGTAGGTAACCATACTGCTTTTTAGAAAGTTCCTGTCATTTGCCATACTTGGTGGCATGGTCAAAAAATACAAAAGAAGTTCTTAAATACAAGTAATCTAATTAGAGTGAATCGTACAAAGAATCATGTCACAGCACAGTCTCAACAAATCTGCTATTCCAAATGTAAGGTCATTAACATATAAGTCTTTTGTAATTAGCCAAATTGTTGAAAACCATAAGCTGGACATCATCTTCCTGACAGAAACATGGCTTGACAGTAATCGTAATTTTGTCCTAAATGAAACATCTCCCTCAGGTTTTAGATATTTCAGTGTCCCTAGACTTAATAAGAAAGGTGGTGGGGTTGCCAGCCTGTTCCGCAATACTTTGTGCTGTCATCATATTTCTCTGGGAGATTTTGAAACATTTGAATACCTTGCAGTCTGTTATTTTATTAGTTCTATACCATCCTCCTAGAGTCAACAAAGGCTTTCTTGATGGTTTTGGAGAACTGCTTTGTAGGATTTTAACTGATTTTGAAAATGTCTTAATCACTGTTGACTTTAATATACATATGGATGTGATTTCTGATCAACAAAGGCTTTCTTGATGGTTTTGGAGAACTGCTTAGTAGGATTTTAACTGATTTTGAATATGTCTTAATCATTTTTGACTTCAATATCCATATGGATGTAATTTCTGATATATTTATTGTTAATGCTAAGCATGCTGTTAATGCTGTGAGTGCTAAGAAAACTGCCAATTAGCGCTATCTCTCTGCTGATTCTGCCACAACCTTCATGGAGTTCATATCATCTCTCCCTCCTCTCACTTCCCCCTCAGTAGAAACTTATGCTGAGAATTTTAGTCTCAGGCTGTCCAAATGTACTCTGTTGCACTTTTAAAAACAAAGATTGTGTCTGGGACAATTTAAACCCCATGGAGAATTAGTACACCCATTTACTGGTGTTGGACAAGAAAATACCCCCCTTCAATGTTAAGCGCTTTGAGTTCCCAGAAAAGTGCTATATAAATGTACAGTATTATTATTCATTAATTATTATTATTATTTTAAAATTAAAAAGAGACTCCAGGAGAGCAGAAAGGCAATGGAAGCGCACAAAGCGTACAGTTCACCATGACTGTCATGGTGTCAAAATGTTAAATAATGCAATGAGGTCTGCAAAAAAAGCTTATTTTTCAAGTTTAATTGACTGCAATAGACACAACCCTAGATACTTAATCTCCAGTGTCGATAGGCGACTTAACCTCTCAACTGAAATATCATCAAAACTTCTTACAGTTGCAAAGTGTAACAAGTTTCCAGAATTTTTTAATGACAAAATTATTTCCATAAGACAAAACATTGCCAGCACTTGTCCTGCTTGTAAGGTCTCCAACTCCCCAGCTAGTCCTTTGCAATGTAATAAGTCCTCCTTCTCAGCTGACAGTCCCATTACACACAGGTCATATCACATATAAATTCCTCTACCTGTGCTCTAGACCCATTACCCATTACATTTCTCCAAACTGTTGTGAACTGCTTATTACCAGACATCCTGAATATCATGAAACAGTCCCTACAGGAAGGAGTTTGTCCACAAATTTTTAAAACTGCAGTTGTTAGGCCTCTGCTGGAATGTAATCTTGATTATTCTGTGGTCTGTAACTATAGATTAATCTCTAATCTACCTTTTTTTAGTAAAATAATTAAAAAAATTGTATCCATACAGCTCAATAACAGTGGCAGTAATAATATCTAAATGTCAGTTCACTTAATGAGACTTTTCAGTCTAGGTTCTGGGCAAACCACAGCACAGAAACAGCTTTGATTAGGCTCTTAAAGTATCTGCAAGCTATTTGAGACTTGGGAAACTTGGCAATGCTTGTTCTTTTAGATCTGAGTGCTGCTTTTGACACTGCTGATCATGAGATTCTACTTGACTTCAGACATGGGTCGGTATATCAGGTCCTGTCTTAGACTGGTTCAGATCTTACTTAAAGGTATAGTTCACCCAAAAATTAAAATTTGATGTTTATCTGCTTATCCCTTGGGTATCCAAGATGTAGGTGACTTAGTTTCTTCAGTAGAACACAAACAACGATTTTTAACTCAAACCGCTGCATTCTGTCAGTCATATGAAACTGAAAAGTATTTATATCATTTTTTACCTCAGAT
Source organism: Carassius carassius (assembly GCF_963082965.1). NCBI lineage: Eukaryota > Metazoa > Chordata > Actinopteri > Cypriniformes > Cyprinidae > Carassius > Carassius carassius. The sequence continues at coordinate 23,379,942 of NC_081788.1, read as the reverse complement.
TTTCAGCGCAATGTGTGAACTGTCCTGAGTGTATCCTAAACGCATTCTCAACAGCCAGCTCCTGATGCATCTTCTTCTTCTTTCTTTACGGCGGATCGCAGACTTATAAGTGCATTACCACCACATGTCTCTGAAATGGACCTTTGACACTCTATCTACAATCTCAATTAGGAGTGTCAGTAGTCCACTTGAGAGATAGGATGCCAGATTCATTTTAGATTAAGAACTTTACTGTGAAAAAAAGCTCACTTTTTTATTTTTATTTTTTTTATTAAAAGTATTAAACCTGCACAGTGCATGTGCAAAGATAATTTCTTTTTGAAGATTATGTAGCCTATTTAGAAAATGTTTACTTTTGAAATGTTCCTCTTTGTATTCATCATATTCTTGTATTCTTTCATATAAATAACCTTAACATACACTGTCCATTTTACCAAAACATGTGTTGAATTTACTGTTTATGCCAATGCCAACATGTTGACACTAGCATTATGCTATTAGAACAAGAACTCAGCGAAGTCTGGGCTTAATTTAATTAACACAAACTGAGGGAAAGAAAGGCACAGAAGAGAGAAAGACTTCCCCAGAGGTCTGTCCTCCAGCTGCCTGTTCTATTTGTACTGAACTCTCTCTGTCTTCTCTGTACTAAGCAGATTTGGGATCTTTTATGTACTGTTTTTCGTCTCAACACACACTGGCAGAATTTGGCAGGTGCCTACATTGCAAAATCCAAAATTTTCCTTACACAAGCAAATCAGTGGCTGACTGTGAACTCACAACCACCAGGGTTACTGAGAACATCTTGTGAACTGCTGCTCTCTTTGTTCGGCAGGACAAGGCAATGGTCTCTATTAACTCGTTGGCTGTGTGAGAGTGTTAGCTGTTCTTTCGAGTTGTTTCTTTTTATGAAATGAGTAAATCAAACAGGTTCCAAAATCCTACAGGCTGTTTTGATAAGGTACTATAAGACTTAAAAAAATTAGGAACTAGGATTTTAACAATTTAATAGTTTTATTGTTTTTATGGTTTGTATGATTAATGACAATTGAAAAGTTGTTATGTACTTAAAAATTTATTTTTTTTTTTTTTATTTTTTTTTATTTTTTTATTTTTACAAGTATGTGCTTTTCAAGGTGAGCACAGTTACAGAGTGTGATTTCATGTTAATATGTACACCAATGACCAAACATCAATCGAATGATCTGTCTTAAGTATATACTCTTCCTTAACCTTCCTCCTCAACTCCATTTGAATACATGATCCTTGCCACCATTATCGCCAACTGCATTGTTCTGGCCTTGGAGCAACACCTGCCTGGAGAGGACAAGACACCCATGTCAAAAAGACTTGTGAGAACAAATACACATAAACCACACATGAAGCATTGCTAAAAGTTGTTTAGCCAAATCATTTGTTATAAATTAATCATTTTGGCCTAGTTATCTACTTATAGATGCAGCTCTAGCAATGTGTGTAATTAGCAAACCTACTATTCTGGATCATTCTAGAGAACACAGTTATCCTCTAAATGTAGCACAACACTTTTCTCTTGTGCGGTCATATTCTTTCCTTCCTCATATTCTTTGTTTTTGAAAACTTTATTCAGACTGTAGTTTCCCCCAGAGAATCACTCACCACAAGCTAATTATTCCCATTCAAAGCATTTTTCCCTAATGTTTTACCTCTGTGACATATTTCTGAGGGGTGGTTGTTTAAACATCTTACCTCACTAAATAAAACCTCAATTAAAATAAGGTCTTAATAATAGATTTGTTGAATAGAACATTCTAAATCTAATGAGCACCCTACCTAGATGGCATTTTTAGGGCAAGCTTGAGTTTTTTTCTCTCTTTAATATAGGTAGTTTCTGTTTTCTCACACCCAATTTATTCTCTCTTTTTTTCAGGAAAAAACAGAGCCCTACTTTATAGGAATGTTTTGTTTTGAAGCCGGAATAAAAATCATTGCTTTGGGATTTGTATTCCACAAGGGCTCGTATCTGAGGAATGGCTGGAACGTCATGGACTTCATTGTTGTCCTAAGTGGGTGAGTGACAAGTGCTACTATCTTCTGAGTGATGCTGGGTTTGCTGATTTTAAACCTTTCCATGTCGGGGTCAGGCATCTTCATTGGTTTCGAATTTCGTTGCATGGTTTTATTCCAGTGGTTTTATTTACCTGCAGATCAGAGTTAGTCAACTGAACCAACTGAACTATTTTCCATTGTAGAATAAGAGAGTGTTTCCTCGCGGTCAACATTCTGCACTGGCAAGATGTTGCACAACATAAGGCTGTATATTTGCTTAAATATGCTGGACTCTTGCCTCATTTTACTTCATTAAATTCTGCTTTATTGAATCATCTGGGGAGAGTGTTAACTTTCAGACTAGATTGAGTGGAGAAATGAACAGCACCTTGAAAACACTCCATTGGCAAGAACAGATATTGCATTAGCGCTGTCAAAACAGCAGTGTCAAAAAGTGCTCTCCTCAAGGGAAAGGCTGCTGCAGCTTTCATTTACAGAGTAAACCACAATTTAGAAGCCTGAAGGGCAGAGGCCATTTTGCTCAGTACCATTATGTTCTTCATCTGTTTTTCAGAGAGGAGAGGTATCTAAAAGAGAAGAAAGGAAGAGAAGGAAAGAAAAGCAGACACACACATACATAGTGCAACGTAATGATACATATGAAATATTAATCGCTGTCATAGTGTTAAAGTACAAAGGGAGATGGGCTTCTTAGAGAATTTTACATGATTTCAGCTTGCTTTCATTATTAATGAACCCTGGATCTTTGTCTGGTTTAAGTGACGAAGAAAATGTGAGAAAGACTTTAGCCTCTCAACCCCTATTTCTCAGGGGCCTGTAAGATGTATACTGACTCCTGACATGCACACACAGCAATAACAACAAACACAAACACCCATGTATACTGTATAAACCTCTGTGCCTGTAAATCAAGACAAAGTTGGTCATACACATCATAAAGAGAAGAAATCATCAGAAGCAATAATAATTTGCAGCTAAAAAGAACATTATTTTGTGTATTTGGTGTAATGAAATGTTTATGCAATTTAAGGTAAAAAGACACATATTATTTTCCGCATACTATACATTATTGTTTCTCCTCCTCGCCCTGCCTTGTGAAACGCGCCGATTTTCACAAGGCTCATCTCTCTGAAAAGCGAGGTGTGCTGTGATTGGCCAGCTATTCAGCGCGTTGTGATTGGCCGAATGCCTCAATAGTGAGACAGAAATGTTATGTCCCTTAACATAATGTGAGGCCGTCTCCCAGCTGCTCTGCTCGTCCACATCCCATCATCGGTTCTCTTTTAGCAGTTCAGTCAATGTACTGTTAGTACAGTAACTGAATATCTTGGGATATTGGTTTATTTCACGTCAGAGGGAGTGTATGGCACATTTATAAACCAAATAACTTAAGCAATTTGTGGATTATTGCTAACTGTTTCAAATTATTCAGTTCGATTTGGTTAACTGGTTCAACCGGTTCACTAAGATGATCCGGTTAAATAGAATGATTCGTTCGCGATTCGGACATCACTAGACGAGACAAAACCAATAAAACCCATTACAAATGAGGCATTTGTTGCATCCAGTTGGAAAATAATTACTTATTATAATTACTTATACTGTCTTTTTACATGTTGTGTTGCATGCGCTGCATAAACATAAAGCCGTGTCTGCATTTGTGATCTGAGAAACAACAAACAACAAGCCTACTCTACACTGCTCAAAACTCGCATTTGAATCATCATTGACAAATTATTTAAAGGTCTCATGACATGGATTATTTCCTTTTCTTTAAATGCTTTTTAATGTTTCCTTAGGTGTACTTATATTGTTAGTATGATTTTTACATTTAAAATTTAGAAATAAAAAGCATTTTTATATCCTGATAATAGCCCTCTGGCTTGAATGCTCTGTTTGAAGGGGCGTGTCTGCTGTGAGACTCCGAGTAAACGACAACTGTTATGATTGGCTGACATCTTTGCATTTGAAATGCGTATTACATGTGGAACCCTCTCATATATATATATATATATATATACTACAGCTGTCGAGATTAACGAATCGTGGATTTGTTGATTATATAATTATTTTTTCGATCTTTTCCCATCACATGAAAGGCTGCAGTGATGAGCATTGAATAGACAGAGTCTGTTTATCGCGTGAATGCAGTGATCTCGTCATTATTGCAACACGTTTTCTCTCACAAAATGCTTTCACCACAACTAACAGCAAACAAATGAATACACCACATGAATACAGTAAGAGCTCCATTGTGCAGCATAACCGCGTCATTCATTGTAACGGCAGTTTGGGCAGAGAAAGGGGAGGTAACATTTCTCTTTACAACGTCACAAAGAGGAGATTCCAGATCAGACCGTTTGAGCTTCCATTTTCTCAAAGGCAGAGAAAAATAGCAAAATCTCGATTTGCACCGATTAAAATTTTTAGAAACTTGGGGACCACATACATGCTAGGGGAAGTCATATTAATGTTAAAAAACCTCAGAAAGTGAAATTTTCATGTCATAGGACCTTTAAATATAAAAAAAACATACTTACAGGTTGTAAGTCAGAAGTGCCAGACTGTCATTGCAATGTTTTGAACTGCCCAACTTTCTAGAATCAGCCTTTGTACCACAGACACACTGTAGGCTACTGGTTCAGGAAACAGTCCTCATCCTCCAGAAAATGTGCAGCACACATCTGTATATTTGGGTTGAACTGTTCTGGAACGGTGTTGTAAATACAACTTAACCACTGATTTCTAGTTGTGTCCTCTTTTGTAAGGCTAACCAAAGTAGTTACGCTTTCACAACGAAGAACACAGCGTCTCCGCAACATGGCAGCGGCAGCAACAGCAATAATAAAAGTTACACCTTCTTTCTTTGCGTGAACATTTGGCCGATGTTATGCAGATCTTCCCACATCATGATGTAGATGTGGGGGTGTGTTAGAATGAGCCATTTTAGTAGGGCGTGGTTGACTCTTAACTTTTATAAAGAATATATATCTCTTTGGGTTTGAGACTTTAGTCAAGTTGCAACTTTACGGATCTTCTTTATGCATCAAGAGCTTGTAACACTCCAAAGTGAAAGGAATCATAGGAATCATATGTCTTGTTGTGTTGTACTACTTGATTTTTCTATATGTGCAGAGGATTTAGTCTCTCTGACATTCGGTTTAGATTTCCGTGCTGGCACTACCCACATAATAATATGCCATTCTGATTATCTGGTAATATTTGGTTAATGAGGTCAGAGTTGAAACTGATTGAACTTTGAGTGTCATGCTACTACACTTGACCTGTGTGCATGGTGTTGCCTGTTGTAGCTATATGATTCCTAAAGTACATAATTTTTTTGATGGAACAAAGGTGTAAACTCGGTAATACATTGCATATGTATAGTTGAAGTGTTGGTAGTCAGATCTGGACAAGTTTTCTCTGTTCCTTTCACATGCTCTTTATCCTGTCTGTGTTCCTCCAACTAGATGAAATGGTGAGGCATTATTCCATCAAAGCTTGCACCCTCATTAGGAGTTGAGTGAAGATGATAAGCTCTGGTGGTATCAAATGAGTCAGTCGCTCATTAAATTTTAATGAAGTCATGTCCACAGAGTGCAAAGAGAAAGAATGGAAAATGAATGGAGAGAGAGAGACAGGAAGTGCACAGAAAGTTCATCAAATATATGACATTGTTACATAAAAACTACGATATTGATTAAAAAGTGCATTTTATTCATGGTAATTGCAGCTTATATAATATTTTCAATTAACAAATTTTAAGTCATTATTAATTAAACTATTTACTGTTGTAAAAGCTTGCATCAGTGGGATGCCAAGTAATTGACTACAAATCCACAGTGCCTTTTGTCTTATTGAAAGTACTGTTTCGGGACTTTATGTTTTAATTAGCGACTGATTGATTTGTGAAAACATAAGGTAACCTTTTTTTTTTTAAATTGTGGAATGATGATTTATTGCAAGACCAAGAACATGTTTTAAAGTAAATGGGTTCAGTTTAGATTTTTTAAATTACCTATTTCCTGGTTCATCCAAACACTCCAAACACAATGCGTTGCATTGAAGCATTTGTTGACACTAAATTAATGTTTTCTTGTGTCATTTCCAGTGTCGCTGAGTTGCAGTTATCAGTGCATGCTGACATGTTTTTGTGCTAGTTGTTATTCCTCTGCTCTTGACTGTATCTTAGCAGCACTGTGTACAGGAAGTACGGATAAGCGCAGTATGGTGGCATGGTGGTGCAGAAGTATGATTGTATAGTCGTTGTGAGTAGGATAAATGGGTTGCCAGTCCTTCCTTAAATCGTATTATTGGCTGGCACAGGACTCCAGTCATTTAAATGCAAATGGTGTCTTTGCAATCTTGGGGTCTGGTTGCAAGTCACCCAGAATCTTGGGGAATGAGAGGACCTCATCCCTAATGGCATTAATTAGCATTGGTGTCTACTAGTCACCCACCCCCTCTTTAAGCTGGGGCATGTGGCATGGTGTACTCCCCTTGCACTCTCTTTCTTTGTTGCTGAGGCTCTGGCAAACATAAAGCTCCCTCAGAGACCATGATAAGCATCCTTCAAATCCACCAACATCAGTCTGTGCTGCCAATTTTGTGAAAACGTGCATGCGTTATGGTGAACATGATTTCTTTGGATGATGAAAATGATGGTATATGATGGTAAAAACTCTGGTATAGTCAGGGTGCGATTTGCCGGGGGGAATGCGTGGGATTTCCCTGTTTCTGGTCAATGTATCCCTGCCTCTGCTGAATTATTTTTATCCCCGGTGGGGATAAATTTACCCCCCCCTCAAAGTGATCAGTGCTACTACACTAGTGGCAGGACAGATCACAAAACTTATCACGGATCCGTGGTTTAATTTAAGTCAATTTTATTTTAAAATGCGCTACTTTGGCTGGCTCTGATATAGCTGCAGCGCAGCCTCTCTGTATTCACCATAGACAGTAAAAGAAATGGACACAGCGACCCCATTGGATTCAACGGAGACAAGTGAAGTCAATTAGAAGCACGCACTTCCTGGGGGTCGAGCGTACTGCGCAGACTCAAACTGAGCTTGATGATGTAGATGTCATGTGAGCAACCTGTAAGTCTTCTAATCGCTGTGCCAAGATAAATCTGAATCACCCACCGAATCTTGCAGAGAGGGCGAGCGTGAACAGGAGCCAATTTTGGTAAGTATTCTGATTAATTATCTCCCTTGACTTTATTCCTCCACGTCCCCCCGATAGCCTCATAGATAGTAAAAGATTGCCTGCGAGCTTCTCCTCCTGTCCATACGGTAATTTATCTACTGTGCTACAGAGAGTCGCTGGTTATGACACAATCGTTAGCCTATTTTTTTTACAAAAACTGCTTCTACGGGACCATAATGTAAGATACAAGGTAATGGAGCATTTTATAAATTTTCGTGTTTCTTTAGAAATAATTAATGAACAAATGCAGTCTTTAACCGCCTCAGATGTAAAGTTATTCGCTGTCAAAGTGACACCAAAATGAATGGGAGTCAATGGAATGCTAACAGCAGGTGGGCGTCCGCTAGCCAATGGCGGCGCCCAGGGGTGCTTCAAAAAAATATGAAACCCTGCCCCCCTGGTATTCACCACTCTGCAAATCGACAAATCTAACAACTTTTTGGGCAATCATTATTAAGTCTCGGAGACTCTCTGGTGCTGCCGTACGAGCGCGAGGTCTCTCTTTCCCAGCGCGAGCCTCTCTCTCTGCACTTTCTGTAAAAAAAAAGAAATATATTCTGTTGCTTCTAATTCTATTTTACAAGCAAATATAGCCGACATCAGTCACAGCACAACCACTGACTTTATCGTATGTGCATTTTATTTCATTATTGCAGATCAATGTTTGAGAGCTGGTTATGTAGTCTTAATGGACCGCGTTTCAGTCATTATAATATTCATTCTGTTGTCTGACAACAGAAACATTAAAATATAGTAATAAAAACAGTTTTATTGAGAATTAAATTAAATGGCTAAATTAAATTGCAGTATGTGAGCATAGGGAGGTAATACAATACGATGCACTTACGTAATAAATATGCTAATTAGCACATGACGTTATCTAGTTCATGTTCTCATTATTTATTTTTATGAATTAAAATGTTTCAAAACATTCCCCCCTCTGTTTTTTTTTTACAAATCGCACCCTGGGTATAGTGCGTGACGTGTGTGCACAAAAGTAAACATCAGTACTAAAAACAGTATTTTTTTTTACTTTAAAACATATTTAACCCTCACATGTCCAAGTGTTGATATTAGTTGTATTGTTTTTCCCTATTAAACATGTTTTTAGGAACCCATTGCTTTTAAAAATTTGAATTTTAGGCGTTTTTTTAAGTTCTTTTTTAGAAAAATGTTACAAAATTGCAATGCTGAGCTCTTAAGGAGGCAAAAATACACATTTAGAGAATTCACTTTGAATTTGCCTCTATAAAAGTCTTTCCAATAAGCTAGACTGGATTTTGCCTTTGAAAATTTGCTGATCAATGGTAAATGTGTCCTTCAAAACAGTTATTTGTAGTGGTCGACCGACAGTGTTGGGAAGGTTACTTTGGAAATGTAATAGGTTACAGATTACAAGTTACCCTGTTTAAAAAGTAATAGTAGTGTAACTTTTTCAATTACTTTATTAAAGTAATGTAACTAATTACTTTTGAGTACTTTTTGATTACTTTTCTAAATTTGTGAAAATTAAAGAATAATAAATAAAAGCATATACATCAACTTAAATACAGTTATCTAATAAGCATGTGACGTATTCTGTGTAATAAACTCCTGAAACATTGGTGTTTTTTGAACTGCTGTCTCTGTATATGATGATAGTTTTCTCAAAATAAGTAAAATGCACATGAAGTGACACAGAGCAGTTCTAGAAATTATGTTTATGTGCTCGTGTACTCCTATATTGAGGCGGCAGAGGTTGAAAACACTGCGAGCTTCAGTAGGCCTATGTGTAGTAAATGAAACCATGTCTTTGCCATTAATTTACAGGAGGGGCGGACTGGGAAAAAAATTCAGACTGGAAAATTCAAACTCATACAAACAAATTCATGGACAAAACTATTTTTTGTATGGACCTGGGGACATGCAAAATAATTATAAGTTCTCTCCTGAACTGCACCTTCACTTCTATTTTTCTCTTCAGTCTCTTTATTTTGCCCTGTTATCCATCACTCTCATGACTTTAATACTCAAGATTGAACAAAACTATACTTTACAATACAATACTCTACAATACTACAATATCTTTATAGAAAAATCCTAATACTGTACACGAGTCATGTTTTTCCCTTACAAAAAATTACCATGCTTTTATTAGCCTATATAAAAGTAAAATAACCTTGTTTTGTTTTTGTTTTTTTGCAAATGGATTTGTATTTATTTTTAAATAAATACATTTGTAAAATAATTTTACATTTTTGGTTATCACATTTAAACAATAGTAACCATTTTCTCTGGATTTATAGTTAAATATTAAAATGTTAATTTTCGTAAGGGTTGTGTTGTTGACTGTCATAGCTCCCCCTAAACCTATAAAAAAAAATTGGATTTTTTTTCAGCTGAATTACTACTGTAACATTACAACAGATAATAATGATGTCCTTTATATAGTATTTTGAGTGATGACTGATGAGCAACGTGCTGCTGCTTGATTAAATAAATAAAAAAACAAAGACAAAAAAACATCTTTACAGATGAAACTGACCTGAAACCCTGAACAGGAGTTCTGCTTCTCTGCTCCAGCAGTCCACTTTATTCTCTCTCTCTCTCTCTCTCTCTCTCTCTCTCTCTCTCTCTCTCTCTCTCTCTCTCTCTCTCTCTCTCTCTCTCTCTCTCGCATTGATTAGGGGCTACCTCTGATCCAAACCGTTTGGCGGAGGCGCGGAGAGCGCGCGAGTCACAACTAACACTTCATGACTTATTAGAGATTTAATTATCAAATGACGGATTCGCAAATGATCGCTTTAGTACACTCGGCAGGCAATTATACAATAATGATATTAAATAGTGGGGCAAAATCGGCTGCCAGGCCACCGCGGGAATTGTCCTGGTTCTCCCGGTGTCCAGTCCGCGCCTGATTTCCACAGACACGCAGAATGTGAAAGTCATATATTGCATTTTTGGGGCTTTATATTCACAGACACTAGTCGATGTCATGTTTTGATTCAAGTGTACTGACCTACTTTTGATTTAGTCATCCAAAATGTGGCATATTCCGTCCGCGTTAGGCATTCCGTTTTTATGACTGGATTCTACGAATTAGACTGTATTTCCGCATCCCGGAAATTATTAGCGCGGTATGTCTCAGAAAAGTCAGTGCAATTTGGGAAAGAAATCAGTTAAATCTGTATGTGGATGTGTGTAAATATTCAAATGCAATCCCCTTTGTAATCGTAAAAAATTTCATAAGTAACTGTAATTTAATTACTCATTTTTTCTTAGTAACTGTAACTAATTACAGTTACAATAATTTTGTAATTAAATTACGTAACGCCGTTACATGTAACTAGTTACTCCCCAACACTGTCGACCGATATATTGCCAATGCCTATATTTTGGACGATATTAGACATTTTTCACATATCAGCATCAGCATTAAAAAAAAACAAAACAAAAAAAACAATATCGGTCGACCACTAGATATTTGGTGTGGTTTATATACAATGATTTGCTGAATGAACTCTTTTATGTGAATAACATTTAAAAAATGTTATTCATCAAGAACCATTGACCAAGTCATTCACAAAATATTGTGTGTAATAAGAGTGTAAAAATATATGTCAGGGTCAAACACTTAGACAGTAGTGAGCAGTGACCATCTTGTGTGAATTTTGTAAATAATTTCCTGCCAGACTTGCTGTTATTATACATTTCAGAGTGAGACCTGCTTTTATATGCCATTTTAACCAATTTTAATTTTAACTAAATGGTCAAAACTTGGCTGGTTAACATGGCCCTGTTAGCCCCCGTGCTGGTGAGATAAAGTACACCATCTGTTTAAATTCACTATTGACTGCTATTCAGAATTCGCTTTGCAATGCAGAAATTGGCATATAGTTACAAATAACTGTAAACATCTGTCATGTAAAATAGTTTATTCAAGCCAGTAATAAAAAGCAAAAAGCAGTTTTTATGATACCTCTTATTTATTCATTCATTTATTTATTTTTTTACAAATTTGTTTTAACTGATATTTTGTGGATTCTGCAGATTATGACTAGGATTAGAATGCTTTTCTGGATTTCCACTGTCATCATACTGTTCACCCCATGTTCAACATTTATATCAAACTGTTATAATTAGATTAAAAAAGCAGAATCACAGTGTTGGAAAAACACATTAAGCTCAAATTAATGCTAGGTTATCATGCCTGGTGCCAGGTAACAATTGTAAACACATATTTAATGAGATTGTGTGCCTGGCTTGCTTCACATAAACCCAGCGGTAGCCTAATTATTATAAACAGCTGTTGATTAATTGATTGATCAGTTTAAATTTGTGCTCCCCATCTCCCCTTGGTTGTTTGCTGTAAAGAAACTGTGGTGTGAGCCTACAATAATTTCTGCTATTGGCGAACAGGCAAAAGCATATAGGAGTTCATCTGCCAGGAGACTGTCACGCCACAGGGGTGTCCACACTCTGACAGGACAGACAGCTGTCAACCATCCACGGCTCTCATTGTTCTAGCAGGGCTTTACACCCACACTGTTTTTAAGAAGTACTAGGCTTGAAGAGACAATGCTGTAATACAGGGAGCTGAGTGACACAGGAACAGGGAATAAGAGCTAACCTTAGTTTTACCAAAGCTCATCTGTCAAAGGCTTGCTGGAGGAAACCCAGCTGATATATTCATAATGAGGAGCATGTAGAAAACAACATCATCTGGACTAGTAACATAACACTAGTTTGCACTTGAAGAGAAATATGGGTTGAATCCTTTTTTCTATATTTCTGTGACACACTAAAAGTATGTATTTCACTGGTGATAGTAAAATACATACTTTTGAATATGTGGTGACATTATGCCGGTATTGTTACCATGATTGTTAAAATGTTAATACAGTACATTTGATTCTTTCACTATATTTAATGCATGTTAAATTGATTAAGCAAGCATATCAGTTATTGATATAAATGTTTAGTTTGCAATCTGGGAGTTTGCAATAGTTTGCAATCAACCTAGCATGCTATTTTTAATGCATTAGGATTAAGGATGCAATAATCCAAGCATTTACAAGACCACCTATGAGAACATGCATATAAACTAAGATTGTGTTCCATGTGCACACTTTTTGTGTGTTAATTATAGTGCCTGTCTGTTAGCAGCTCCTGCACAGAGCCACGTGACTAGCACAATACAGCTTCTTTTGGATAATGCATTCACACACTCTATCATTACCTCAGCTGCTGATGTAAGAACAGCAGGCTTGAGTCTTGACTATGAGACGCAGATGCTCCAGTGAACAGGAACAGCGTGAAACTCCATGTCACCATGAACCCTGAACTGTAGAGAAACTGATATTACTCTTGTTAACTGTTGTTATCAAACACTTCTGTGACATTTTTTACACTTATAAAAATATTACATATTTCATGTTCATTTCTTATTTTTCTTTTGTTTATTGTTTATACAGATTTGACAGTAAAAAAATAAGCTTGAGTTAAGATGCATAGAAAATTTACTTTTATTAACAACAGTAACAGGTGCACAGCAAAAATTGGAGAGTTGAAATTTCTGTGTTAAACATTTCCGAGTTGATTTCAACACCCAAAGAGTAATTTTAACACATTCAGAGTAAAATGGTGTTTGGTGTTGGAGTTATTTCACAGAGTTGATCATCAGTGTTAAACAAACTCCATAGAGACGTAATTAGACTCCGCCCATGCATTTCCAATCGTCCTTGGTGAAATCTATGAAGACGTCGCCATTAATCCTCGTGTGGCTTTGAAAGGTAAGTTAAATTGAATCATACTTTTACATTTATGATTGGTGCTTATTCAGTAGAGAATGTACAACATAACGTGCTATGGAGCACTGTGCATAAACGTATATTAGGCTGTGTGTGTGTGCGTTCGCTTCCACATTTTAAGTTAACGTACATCGTGGCAGCGGTTTACTACGCTCGCGCTTTTCGATTTAACTAAAACAAGGAATCAAATTATAACAGCTTGGCCTCGAATTAATTAAAATGATTTACCGAATTAATAAAACGAACGATCTTTTACAAAGCCTCGTTTATTGCCATCGTCGACGTGATTAGCTTCGTTAGCTAGCTAAGTTACTGTATGAACAGCAGAAGTATGTGAAGCTGGACTGCATTGAAGAGAGGTTTAACTTTATGCAATTTCACATCAAAGGTTGTTTTTTTTTCTTACTCCTTTAAAATAACTAAGAATTTGATTAAAATCTGATAAATTCTGTGTATTGTGTTGTTGCCTCATTTCTGTATTTGCCTTTATCATATAATGTTCTGTAGAAGGGGATACATTGGAAAAAATAATTCATATTTACATTTTGCTTGCATCATAAAGATACGTTTTCAAATCTGTTCAAATTTGTTGTGAAGTAAGTAAGGGCGTCAACTTAAATAATTTTTTCTAATTTTTTTCAGTTATTGAGAAATTTTGCTTGCCACCTAATGCAACGGACAGAAGTCGATGCAGAAATATTCAGTGACCTCATTGGACAAGGCTGTGGTGCTGACTGTTTTCTCAAATGATGGTGAGCTTTATTGAATGTTTAAGTTGTGTTATCAAGCAACTCAGGATAAATATGATAAATTGGCTATTTCTGATTCTTGTGCTGGTCATCACAATATTTGTAATATTTTAATACTTTAATTATTTAGAATTTTCAGACTCTTTGTCTTCTGAGAAGTCTGACAAAAGCAACAGTTCAAGTGCATCGACTGTTATCTTACATGAGGTCCCTAACAAGAGACAAAGAAAAGAGGACTGCACTGTCTGCAAAACAGGTTAGAACAAAGCTTTTTATGTCAGTGTCCTAAAGGTTCTGTTCACCCAGAAATGAAAATTATCCAAAATATATAATTTTTTAACCCCTCTGAGTCTGTGGTAATTAATGAATCACCAGGGTCATATTTAATTTTAATTTTTAGTTGGTCGAGGATGTTCTAAAATTAAGGTGGTGAAGGAGTACTACAGGAGTATCAAGAAATAGAAACTCTAACAGATGCCACAAGAAGACAAATGATCAACACACTGGTGGCTCACGTGATTGATACACATGGGTATTTTAATTTATTTTATAAAAAAAAAAAAAAAAAAAAAAAAAAAAAAGCTGCATGACCATTGTATAAATTAAGACCAATTTGATATCTTCTCTTAGGCAACTCCCTGCTAAAGCTATCAGAGAAAAGTATGCTCTTGGCATAGTGATACTGTTCCCTCAGAGATCCATATTCCAAGAAAGGCTACGTAAGTCATCGTCAGCATGACCCTTTCATGTTATAATTGCAATGTTATGATATCTGACATAGAAATGTGATTCTTTTAAGGAACACTTTTATGATGCTGCAAGCAACATAGGATACATTGCTTGGCATATGAAAACAGTCCACAGGAAGATTAGACGAGGATCTTTGCCACTAGACAGCCCTCATGATGTTTCTCTAGGAGGCCCAAAATGCCAAAGGGCTACTAATTTTGAAGGACAACTTGATGGGAGTGCTTGCAAAAGAGGGCATTTCTTTGCTCAGCCATACCACAGAGAAGTCCCTAATATTCCAAAAGATGAGAGAGACCTTTCAGCATCGCCAAGAGCTTATTAAAGATCCAGGCTCTAGTGTTGAAATCCTCTCCACCTTCCCAAGATTCCTAGATACAAAAGGCCTGGTAAGTTTGGAATAACATGTTTTCACAAGAATGCAATTTGAGAATATTGTTTATAGTTTAATATCTTCTTAAAGGTTGGTCAAGACTTCACTCTCCTGTTTGACACTGAGACATCCTCCAGGCTGCTTCAGAAGAGGGACACATTCTTCAGGCCAAATGTCATTAAAGACACCAAGCAATTTACTTCAACAGCAGAGATGAGTCAGTTTTTGCTCTCAGCAGAATGTCCTGAAGGAAGTGACCTTCATGAGACAAGTAAGTTGTATTTGATTTGCTTTTTTTTACACATCTGCTATATTTGCAGTTACAGTTACAATATATTTTGCTTTGATGACAAAAAAATATTAAAATTCAGGAACTTCAGAACCTATGAGATTGGATGTTTTCCGTATTAATAGCAAATAAATAACTTGCACTACATAAAATCTTTAAAAAGACTACATTAACCAGGTGAATGTTTAAAATGCTTTCTATTCTTCAACTTAAAATATTTAATTAGAAGGTTTAGAATAATTAATTCATGTGTTGTTTTTTGTTTTCATGTGAATTTCATCTCTAGTTTACGACCGGGAAATGGCATCCCTTCTTTAACTGATACATCTCCTTCCAGCATCACCAGGAGGACTGAAGTCTCCAAAAATCAGTCCATGTGATGCTGCTGAAAGACTTGTAATCTTTCATAAGGTATTGACATTTTAATATTGTGTTTTGGGTTGCTCTAACATGGAGATTTAAAATCATTCATATGCATTATCATATTGCACCAGCCGTTGAGTTGTTTGAACAGTCACTTTTATACTGTTGTTTTCTCTTACTGGACATTATGTTTGTGTCTAATATTCAATGTTCCTTTTAAGTTTAGTCATGCTGCAGTTTGGAGGAGCCCCTCAACAACATCCAGCATCAGCATCCCTACCTCCTTGCTGTTGGACGCCAGAAAAGCAAGACTGAGTGCTTCTACATCATCTTGGATAAGCATCTCATCCCATGCCAGGCAAACCGCTCCCTTGGAGCATTTGATGAACTTTTCAAGGCACATTTTGTGTTCAATTTGTCCTATGATGGTGCATTGTGAACTTTTACACATTCCTGCAGACAACAGTGTATAACATTGATGAAGGTAAAATGTCTCCCAGGGTTAGAGATTTGAGAGCCAGACTGCTCAACCAGAAAGTAACCTTAACTTAGTCGGGCAGTATGATGTTGACAGAATGCTAATCTGTTTTATTTGTCAAAAAGACCACCCAGA
Organism: Carassius carassius; assembly: GCF_963082965.1. Classification (NCBI taxonomy): domain Eukaryota; kingdom Metazoa; phylum Chordata; class Actinopteri; order Cypriniformes; family Cyprinidae; genus Carassius; species Carassius carassius. The sequence continues at coordinate 23,363,765 of NC_081788.1, read as the reverse complement.
CAGTCAACAGCTGATTTCACATTTAAGAGGTGAGAATAACAAATAAACAAGTCATTGGCAAATATTTTGTGTGCTGTTGTTTATTTAACATTATTTTGTAGATCTTTTGAGACTGTACAGATTTAACCACCTAAAACATGCAACTCTGAACAGTGTTGTTTTTCTGTATCCCTTTTAGTGTTATTTTAACACTTTTTTTGGAGTCAAATTAGGAACTCCGGCATTGTGTTAAATATTTAACTATTTTGAAAGTGTTATTTTAACTCCGGAGAGTGTGGAGCTATATAAACTCTGAAAAAGTGTTGAAATCAACTCTGTCAGAGTTAATTTAACACTGGACTTTTTGCTGTGTGCAAAATATACTATTTATATACAGAAAATATATATCTTCCGCTATTATTAAATGTACCATTATTTTTCTAGCATATGGAATTGACCAACTTCAGTGATTATGTGTGATTTAGTAGCAAATTGAAGAAAAGTTCACGAAAAATGTGTAAAATTCTGACAAAATCTGATTTCTTGATGATTTGATATTTTATAATAGTGATTTTATAAATTCAAAATGTAGAAGTTAATAACTAATAAGTAGGGCTGGGCGATATGACTATGTAAATCGGATGGACGAAATTAAAAGTCTATCGATTCATATTGTGCTCTAACATTTATTTTGTGGTGCCGCAAAATACATTGTTTACACAATGTATTTCTTATTCATTGTAGTTTTTGTCCTATTGCTTGTAATTAGTTTCTTGTTCTTATTTCATCACTGTTTATGTATCTCCAGTGAGCTTAAGTTTTTTTTATTATTATTTTCTTGTATTAGTTTAATATTGACATTGGTGACAAGGATTATGAAAATTCTACAGTATCAAATCTTAATATCATAAAAAACCTCATTAAAAGAAAAAATAACTAAATCAAATATATATCGTAATCGAGATATAAAATTTCTCAAAAAGATGTACAAACCCTGAAATGAATGAATGATGCATTCGACTATTTCTACCACAACACCATTTTTACAGTTAGCATTACCACTTCTGGTTTCCTTACGTATGTCAGCGCTGTTTATAACAGATTTCTGTGCAGAATCTGAATGATTCTCACTAGATCTCGCAGCAGCCTTATCGTGTACGTATGTGTGTGTATGTATAATTTTATATTTCTTATACATATTTCACCATATTTCTGAACCTTAGAAAAACAAAACCTTAGACGACCTGTTTATCAAAATGTAGGACTTCTAGCATATTTTGCATTGTCTTGAATAGAGGTCGACTGATTAATTGGCACGATAGTTGATTGCCGGAAATATAGGCCAAAAATCCGTTCCAATAGTTTTTTTTTTTGGGGGGTTGTGTCCATTTTTGGAGTGGCTGAGAATGTCTGCTGTCATTATACAGTATGAGAGCGGCCTCTTGAGGTGGAAATCACTGACACCACATTCTTTTTGTTTTGACGCATGACACTGCGTGCTGCACAGGGGACAATTCATATGTGGATTTAAAATGGACAACGAAACAGTGTATACAGTATACTATAGTGCATGTTTTCATATCCTTACTATGTAATTTATTTGTTGACTAGATGTTGGAATTAGTACAGAAAGATCAAGAGTTTGCTTTAAAGGCTAAGACATGTATTAGAACATTACTACATTAGAGAACATTAGAGAACATGAGTATTACCTCAAGTGGTTAAAACATTGTGACCAAAGTCTGACCCAAATATTTTAGGTCACAATGGTTACCATCTATTTGCATTAGTTAATATCCAGCTGGTCACATTAATGCAATTGTTAGCCAGCAAAGTTGCATATTTAATGCTGTGACATTAGAAAGACAAATGATATGTTTATTTATCAGATAAAAATCCTGCCATGCCACAGAGAGTGCCATTCACACAGTTCTCAATTAAATTACATTATATTCAGAGGTGGAAAGAGTACAAAAATATTCTACTCAAATAAAAGTACCATTACATTAATGAAATTTTACTTAAGTACAAGTAAAAGTACCAGTCTAAAAATCTACTCAAGTAAAAGTAAAAAGTAGCTCATTTAAAATTTACTCAGAGTAAAAATTACTTAGTTACATTTTAACAGTGGGAGGGAGTCAAAATGGGACAGGCCAAGGTTGTCAAACTCAGTTCCTGGAGGGCCACAGTCCTGCACAGTTTAGATATAACCCTAATTAAACACACCTGATCCAGCTAATCTAATCATTTAGGTTTATTTGAAAACTACATGATATGTGTGCTGGTGCAGGGTTAGAACTAAACTCTGCAGGGCTACGGCCCTCCAGGAACTGAGTTTGACACCCCTGGGATAGGTCTATTAATCTCAAACTACAACCCGAATTCCGGAAAAGTTGGGACGTTTTTTAAATTTTAATAAAATGAAAACTAAAGGAATTTCAAATCACATGAGCCAATATTTTATTCACAATAGAACATAGATAACGTAGCAAATGTTTAAACTGAGAAATTTTACACTTTTATCCACTTAATTAGCTCATTTAAAATTTAATGCCTGCTACAGGTCTCAAAAAAGTTGGCACGGGGGCAACAAATGGCTAAAAAAGCAAGCAGTTTTGAAAAATTCAACTGGGAGAACATCTAGTGATTAATTAAGTTAATTGATATCAGGTCTGTAACATGATTAGCTATAAAAGCTTTGTCTTAGAGAAGCAGAGTCTCTCAGAAGTAAAGATGGACAGAGGCTCTCCAATCTGTGAAAGACTGCGTAAAAAAATTGTGGAAAACTTTAAAAACAATATTCCTCAACGTCAAATTGCAAAGGCTTTGCAAATTTCATCATCTACAGTGCATAACATCATCAAAAGATTCAGAGAAACTGGAGAAATCTCTGTGCGTAAGGGACAAGGCCGGAGACCTTTATTGGATGCCCGTGGTCTTCGGGCTCTCAGACGACACTGCATCACTCATCGGCATGATTGTGTCAATGACATTACTAAATGGGCCCAGGAATACTTTCAGAAACCACTGTCGGTAAACACAATCCGCCGTGCCATCAGCAGATGCCAACTAAAGCTCTATCATGCAAAAAGGAAGCCATATGTGAACATGGTCCAGAAGCGCCGTCGTGTCCTGTGGGCCAAGGCTCATTTAAAATGGACTATTTCAAAGTGGAATAGTGTTTTATGGTCAGACGAGTCCAAATTTGACATTCTTGTTGGAAATCACGGACGCCGTGTCCTCCGGGCTAAAGAGGAGGGAGACCTTCCAGCATGTTATCAGCATTCATTTCCAAAGCCAGCATCTCTGATGGTATGGGGGTGCATAAGTGCATACGGTATGGGCAGCTTGCATGTTTTGGAAGGCTCTGTGAATGCTGAAAGGTACATAAAGGTTTTAGAGCAACATATGCTTCCCTCCAAACAACGTCTATTTCAGGGAAGGCCTTGTTTATTTCAGCAGGACAATGCAAAACCACATACTGCAGCTATAACAACAGCATGGCTTCGTCGTAGAAGAGTCCGGGTGCTAACCTGGCCTGCCTGCAGTCCAGATCTTTCACCTATAGAGAACATTCGGCGCATCATTAAACGAAAAATACGTCAAAGACGACCACGAACTCTTCAGCAGCTGGAAATCTATATAAGGCAAGAATGGGACCAAATTCCAACAGCAAAACTCCAGCAACTCATAGCCTCAATGCCCAGACGTCTTCAAACTGTTTTGAAAAGAAAAGGAGATGCTACACCATGGTAAACATGCCCCGTCCCAACTATTTTGAGACCTGTAGCAGAAATCAAAATAGAAATGAGCTCATTTTGTGCATAAAATTTTAAACTTTCTCAGTTTAAACATTTGCTATGTTATCTATGTTCTATTGTGACTAAAATATTGGCTCATGTGATTTGAAAGTCTTTTCGTTTTCATTTTATTAAATGTTTAAAAAACGTCCCAACTTTTCCGGAATTCGGGTTGTAGTTGTTTTTAATTAAAGGAATCAGTTATTTAGAATACTAATACATTTGGGCTGTTGCCAGGGAAATCAGTATCAACAAACTCATCTTTTAATGCAGAGGAAATGCAGAAGATTCATTGGAAGTGGCATTTAGATGTATCACACTGTGTAGTGCTGAACAAGAATGCATTTAACCTGCAGTTACAAATGCATGAATAATGTTTTGATATACAAGACATAAAATGTTGAATACTCATTTGAAATGATAAGAAATTAATTATTTAAAACAATCAAAAGATAGCCTACTTTAAATGTGAAATTAAAATGGCCAGTATGTGTCAGCAAGTCACTGTTAATAAGTGAGTCATTGCGATTGAACCGAATCATTTAAACGTTTGATTCATTCAGAAACGAAACACTGTCACGTTGCTCAGAGACGCAAAACTGTGCTTTGGTGGCTGTGTTTGGAATTATTTTCTGTTGTAGAAATAGAGCTAAAAAAGGCAATATGGTGTCTAAAACGCAAGTCTCTTAATTAACTTGTTTACTGAACTGTTATATATATGTATGTATATATTCATGATGATTTTTGGAGGAAAGGATTTGTGTGATTTTGATTTAATATATGAAATTATATATATATGTGAATTTTCTGCCCCTATATCTTCAATTTTGTGATCATTCTAAATGCATTTTAGGAGACTGAATCACACAGTGAAAGAACGCACTATAAATGCGCGCGCACATCATTAAAACAAAAATAGCACACTCCTCACCACTGTCTTTTTGGCTAATTTGTGCAAAACCTCTTGCTAAAATGTCAAAGCTTCATTTTAACCACCAATGCAACGATGCAATTATTTAGCTTACCTCTTCTTGCGAAGGGTTGATGTCTTGTCGAGATTTTATAAGCTGCTAGTTTGGTCTTCCTAGGCAAGTACAGCTTACACTGCATAATAGAGCATACATATGGCCAGGGGTTCACTTCATTTCCTTCGAGTTCAACTTCAGAATATGACGGGGTTTCGTTTTCGTGTCTGCACCACTAAATCCCTGTTTTGTCCGTCTGCATCTTTCTTGTGATTTTAGCGCCAGTTTGCCCTCCTGCCCATTATTTACTTTCGTAGTTTCCAGGGAGCGATTTATTTTATTTTTTTATTTATTTTTTACTCAGTAATTAATGTGTTTTAAAATGTAGCGAAGTACAATACTTCAATCAAAATATACTTAAGTAAAAGTAAAATTACAAATTTAAAAAATTAATTTAAAAAGTATTAGTACACAAAAAAGCTACTCAATTACAGTAACGCGAGTAAATGTAATTCGTTACTTTCCACCTCTGATTATATTTGACCCAAATTGTAGTCAATGTACATAAAGACTTCACCCTAAGCAGTAAAATTATATATTGCGTATTTTTCTGCGAAACATTTGTCTTTCAAATAAACTCTGTATCCTTCATTTATAGAGCTATAATATAGATTGCACTTTCTCTTTCCATTTGCTGTTTTTTTTACAGTTATTTAATGAACTATGAACTAACTTTAATAATCAATATATAATTAATATTAATATTTTTATTCATTTACAAATTATGGGTTAAACTCTAGTCTTCAATGGCGTGGGGTCAGTTTTCAGAAAATGTGGGCAGTCATGTGTTAATGTACCTTTGTTTTTAGCACAAATTTGACAATTTATGAAACATTTTTGCATTTAATTTCCATAAATGCTTTAGGTGGACTAGGGAGTGTTGAGTTGTGAACACTGGATTATGTCTGCATAGTGCATCACATTTGCTGTGGCATTAAAATATGTGGCAATATATTGCAGTTGTATGTTTTGAAACCAGCTGTCAGCTTGATTGATGTACATGGCCAAGGTGGGGAGTCTGAGCAAAAGACCTCAGCCCCTGCAGCTTTCTTTAGATGTATTGGTAATGTTCCATATGGTGCTCCAAGATCCTTTATGTTGATATATTTTACTCTACTGTATGATCTAAACAGAATTAAAATTGTACAATTAATGGGGTCATAAAAAAAGGCAGATTGAGGGGCCGGTCACATGTTGCGCCTAAAAACGCGTGGAAAATGCTAGGCGCGTCGCTTTCTCCTTCTTTACAAAGCGCTCGAGCAGTTGCACTACTGAGGCGTCATGGTTGCTCGCTCACTCCATGAAGAATCGGAAATTTCAGCAAAGGATAAATGGATTTGCAGCACTAAAAATCGCTTGCAGTAGCTCTGCTACTAAATTTATTTAAAAATGGCAATCCATATACAGCTATGATCAGCTGTTCCCTCATCTTAGCTGAGCTTTCAATGTTGTTACGGGAAAGGATGGAGCTGATTGGTTAGTTCTTGTCACATGACCTGCGGTGCGCTTGCGGCATTCTGAAAAGTTGAGATGTTTTTAACTCGATGCGGTGTGGACGTGCCTGGAAAAATCAAGCGCGTCGCACCGCGTGCAACCGTGTCTCTTCCATTATGAGCGCGCATACCGCACGCCTACATTGGAAATAACGAACTTGAGCGTGCAAAAGACGCGATATGTGAACGGCCCCTAATTCATCCACGAAACACAGCTGTGTTTTGCTTGGAGGTGTGCAGTTCTTCTTTGGCTTTGTCTGGAATTTTCCCCTTAATTATTATATATTATAGACATTGATCTATACAAATGTTTGGTTTGTAAACTGCCAACAGGCGGTGAAGTCACTGGAAGTGTTAGAGCGGCCATATTATTTTTTCCCCATCCCACTGCAACTTGTGTTTTTAAATAAATGTAATGTGATTGGTTTTTGGCCCTTTCTATTAAACTATGCACACATACATGATGCTGTTTTGTTTATAGTTGTTTAAGCAACTTAATTATAATAGGTTTATAAACATTATTTTAAACACTATGCACTTTTTTCACAGATAGTCATGTTACGCTTTAAATAAACATGCATTAGTTATATTTTGCGCTCTCTTGTGGCCTCAGGAGAGAATCCAAAAGCTTTAATTCACCCTAACTGAAATTATGCATTTTACATTTTTATATAATTCGAATTTAGTTTTTCAACCATTTCAACAGCCCTAGTAATGACTTTAAATTGACTTTAAAAATTAAAAGTATTTATACTGTAAGCATTTCATAAGTAAGTTGTAACTATTCTAAGATTACCTGGTATACATGACATACTATGTTGTTAGGCAACAATCTGATTTAGATCAAGTTGCCTTATTGTAATAACACAAAATATATAATTTACACTACGTACTGGGTACGATTTATTCAACTGGGTTGAATTATTACAACAAATATCTTACATGACATTGATACAAATAGTAAACTGTAGTATACTATAGTATAATTTTGTAATTATAGTAAAGTAAAAAATAAAAGAGTGTATAAAATGTAAAAAATAAAAAATGTATCACAGTTTACTTAATAATATATGGCTAAAGTGTTTACTAGTGTTTCTTTATGTGGAATCATGGAGATAACTAAAGTATGGGGAAAGCATGTAATGAGTTTCTACTATGATTTGGTTTTGAAATTTCCATATGAAAATTTACCAGATGAAAGAGCATTGCATATGGTCATCTCAGCAGTTAATCACGTCAGCAGCATTGTACCTTTGAGGAGCAATACAGTGTAAAACTAGATTACCTGTTCCCGACTCCTCCCAGGATGTAACATAAATATAACATAATACACAACACGTAAATTTACTGAATATTTTTTTTTCTATAGCTGTAGTGCTGTTGGTGCACTTGAGCTTCCGTATGTGGTTTGAGGCAAGTAGAATAAAATATACTACAACATTTTTCTTAACTACTATGCAAACATACGTTCACCGTGATTTTGCCAAGACATGTTCCTGGATCAACATCTTTTATTGATCCTGGATCAACATTTCTGTTCAAAAATATAGACTAAACCCCATCCCCACCCTTAAACCTAACCCTACCCATAATTTATTCCTAAAATCAGTGTGAAATGATAGCTGATTAACAAGGGTATAGAAGCACCTAACCCTGATTATAAGCCTAGAACAGAAATTTCCTGAAAAGTTATATTCCTGAGTGTTGACCTTTGTTGATTGTGAAATTAAATTCAAAGAATAAGTATTCTCCAGTGTCTCCTCTTCCCTCCCTCGTGCACCGTGATACGTGTAGTTAATGTGTAAATGTAACATATGCGGGCTGTAATTTAAAGTGATCCCTTGTTACCCTCTCGATGTATGTAGTTACTTTGTAAGTGTAACATTAAATAATTTTAGTTATGCTACAATAGATGTTTAAAATGTATTAACAATGAACTGTATTATATAGTTAACTGTTACAAATAAATATTTTTATTATTTAACAACATTTAAACAGATTTTTCAAAAACAGAATGCAGAAAAAACACATTTGCAAACACTTATACAATATACAAAGAACAGTAAACACACACACACACACACACACACACACACACACACAAAACAAACAAACAAATCATGTTCTAAATTTATTTTTAATAGGCATAGTCAATTTTGCTGTGGGCAGGAGTCAATGAATTTCTGGAGATCTTTTGCATATGCTTGCAAAGTTTGTACCTGCAGTATATGAGGGACCAGAAAAGTCCTCCCCCTCTGATACTGTTTTTTACCTGTGATCACAATAGAAAAACACAAGAAAAGTACATTGCAAAAAAAAAATGTCAAGTCATAAATAATAAAATAACAAAGGACTTCTAAAGTACACAAACTTAATATTATAACAAAATAGAGAATATACAACAGTAAGTAGGTGACAGTCAGCTCCACTCTGATGGGCTCCAACACAGGGTATACCCTGTACCTTATGAAAATTAAACATGTTTATACCATAGTTAAAAAAACAAAACATTGTTACTATAGTTACCCATGGGAACCACAAAACAGCCATGATTGTGCTACAGAAACTGTGGTTAAAACCTCTTCAGCCCTGTTGCATATTTTGCATTTTTACAGAATTAGGTATACCTGAATTTAAAATATAACCCTACCCACAGACATTAGTTTTTAAAATTTTACATTTATATATATATATATATATATATATATATATATATATTCTCTATGTACAGGAAACCCTCTAAATATTAACACATGGTGTTGTTTTATTGCATTTGTTCATAATTTTATGACAAACACAAATAAAAAAAACAATAACTACATACTGTATAACAAGAGTGTATGTTTGCATGGTAGTTAAGAAAAATGTTGTAGTACATTTTATTCTACTTGCCTCAAGCCAAAAAAAAAAAACAACAACAAAAAAAACATAAATTATTTGGAAAATGTACATGCTGTGAATTATGGTGTTATATTTATGTTATATCCTGGGAGGAGCAGGATACAGGTAATCTAGTTTCTCCACTGTATTACACCTCAGCGGTACGATGCTGCTGAGATGACCATATGCAATGCTCTTTTATCAGGTAAATTTTCATATGGAAATTTCTAACCCAAACCAGCAGAAACTCATTACATATTTCCCCATACTTTAGTACTCTTCACGATCGCATATAAAAAAACACTAGTAAATACTATAGCATATATTCTTAAGTAAAATGATGTAAAGAAAAAGTTGTTTAACTTTACTGTAATTACTAAATTATACTATAGTATTCTATAGTTTGCTGTTTGCATCAATGTCATGTAAGATATATGTTGTAATAATATAATAAGTAGCCAGTACTAAGTGTAAAAATATATATTTTGTGTTATTACAATTACGCAACTTCATTTAACTTAGAGCGTTAGAATAAATTCTTGGAAATAAAGCTTGATGATTTTAAGTCCATATTTTCTGATAAACTGACGAGTTCAAGACTCCTCAAGACAAATTCTGTGCTGTTTTACTAACATTATTATATTATTGTTTCCTTAGGAATGTATATATTTTTGAATTATTAAATTAATGAAATTATTGTTTAAACAACACAATGTTAAATCTCTTAAGTGTAGCTGTTTTGATTGAAGGTTTGAAATCAGCCAATCAGAATGAAAACACACATTCAGGTTTGATTAAATAGGCTAATTAGGGTTAGCTTGTGTAGTAAGAACTACTTCACTAAGTAAATTAATTGAGATCTGCTTTATTTTTTATTTATTGTTTTGGACAAAAATGTACTTGAAAAGTAAGCACTGCACCCCTTTTATTGAACAAATATATGAAAAACAAATCACTTGCAAAACCTTTTCAATCCAGTCTGTGAATCTATGGAAAGTAAAGATGTTTGACAGCTTTTTATTTAATAAAAAAGAATTAATGGTTATGAATAGATTTTCGCAAGCTCAATGTCTTTTCAAAGCAAAGGGAACTTGACAGTTCGAAATCTCTTCATGATCAATTTACTGGATGATGATCACATGGCCAAGTGTTTGGAGAGCGTGTTGGTGGAGAGTGTGCTTCAGAGAGATGTAGATGACGTTGGTCAGTGATATTTTAATAGGCTTGTGTCAGTGCTGTTGTCTGAAGAAGTGCAAAGGCTGGTATTTCTCACCAGCAGCTGTTATAATACAACTCCAGGATGAATTACAGGTTTGTTAATAAATGGCCTCTTCTGTAACTGGAAAACCAGTAATGTAAGCATTCAAAATGTGAAGTTTGTGTATAAAATATAATGTATTCCTATAATGAAAAATTTAATTTTCAGCAGCCATTACTTCAGTTTTCAGTGTCACATGATCCTTCAGAAATCATTCAGATATTCTGATTTGTTGCTTAAGAAATATTTCCTATTATTAATGATATTGAAAACAGTTTTTGCTGCTAAACATTTTTGTGAAAACTGTGCTAAGCTACAATTCAAAAGTTTGAAGTAATATTTTGTTAAAAAAATACATTAATAGACATTTAATTGATACAAATTTGACATTAAAGACATTTATAATATTGCAAAAAAATTATATTTAAGATAAATTCTGTTCTTGTTAAAAAATGTATCATGGTTTCCACAAAAGTACTGAACAGCAAAAACTGTTTTCAGCATTGATCACCAAATCAGCATGTTAGTATGATTTCTGAATGATCATGTGACACTGAAGACTGGAGTAACGGCTGCTGAAAATTTTGCTTCACTATCCCAGGAATAAATTACATTTTAAAATATATTAAAATGTAAAACTTTTCTTTTAAACTGTAATAATATTTTTACATCTTTATTGTATTTTTGATCAAGATTTTTTGTCCAAAAACCTTTTTTTTAAAAACGCAATAATTCCAAACGTTTGCTAGTGTATGTATATTAACTAAATTGTTTTTTATTATTATAAATTAAAAAATATTTATTTTAAATATGCAGCAGATTTTATGTAATCAGTATCGGCTCACATTTACAAATTTGACTTGATTGCTTTCATACTAGTTGCTTATAGTTGGCATTACATAAAAAAGGGAATATATGTGTTGCCAAGTTATCTTGATGCAAATGACAATGATAACGATAGTTGGATATTAAGTGAAGAAATAACTTTAATGACACAGTAGAACATTCTGCACTATAGTTTAGAGAGCTGTCAATTCCACCCTCTCTTTTTCTTTTTTCTTTCTCTTTTTCTCACTGTCTTACACTTTAGCAATAAAACGGAAAAGAGCAGGTAATAACAGGAAGCCTCTAAGAGCTATGAAACACAGCATTGTGTGATTTTGCCTTTTGGGAGTATTGAAATGGCTGTTTCCAGTAATATAAGTGTTCTTTGAGACCAGTGGGTGGTCTCTTCTGACTTGACCATAACCTTCTGTTTAATTCTTGCTGCAAAGACTCCCGTCTGTCCGCCACAGGCAGTCAAAAAGATAACATGATCTGCTCATCTAGGGACTCATCCGTCTATGGCTACAAGCTGAACTGATAGTCTGTTGAGGGCTTTAAAAAGCAAACTGAGATCAATGTGTTGAGGCGAAGCATAGTGAAATCTGATTATTTTTAGTGAATCAGTTCATTTGGACCATTACTGTACTTGTCAATGAATCAGCTTTAAAAAAATGTAATATGTGATATTTAACATTATTTTATTGTGGGAAAATACATGATTAGATTTTAATAATGCTACTTTGTTTTTCATTAAGCCATGTACTGTATTATTATTATATTATTATTATTATTATTATTATCATCATCATCATCATCATCATCATCATCATCATCATCATCATCATTATTATTATTATTATTATTATTATTATTATTATTATTATTGTAAAACTAATGAACTCTGGAAATGGATTCTAAGTGATATTGAAAAGGTCCAACACCAGAGATGTTACAAATAGAGAGTTAAATGAAGGAATTAGCCGATAAAATGGATGCAAAACTTTTTTTTTTCTTCAGGCTAATCTCTGCTCTCTATTTAAAGTCAATCGGGTAAACAATTTCCTTCAGAACGACGACCTGTTCTGGGGCCTGTAATTTCTCCTTCACTGGCTTGGCACACTGACAGGATGGGTAATAACTGGCTGGGACACTCTGTATCTGTCTAATCATTTTCTTTCTCTGTCTGGTAAAGTGAGCTCCTGTGGAACAGTAATGCGGTAAAAAAACTGGAACTATTACTGCATAGCTGCGCAAATGCAAATATAAAAATGTAATTAGCACCCTTGGAATGTGCCAACCAATCACAGTTGTTTCTGAAGTAAATATGGATATAAGAAATCATTCATAAAACAACAAGATTCTTATTATATTATATATTATATTATATAGGGTATAAATAGTACATTAACCCTCTAATATGTGAAATGCATGTATATACATGATTGTGTTTTTGAGAAAAAAAAATTTATGCGTGGTTAGTGAAAAACTAAAAATGTTAAATCACTTGAATAAGGCCATAAAACACATACAGAACATTGATTCCCGGGACTTTTGAGAACTGGAGCTTGTAGCCTAGAATTTTTTCTTTCTAAATTATGTGAAAATAATCTTGTTTACTCACTTACAGAAAACAATATATTGATTTAAATTTTCGAAGACACTCTTTGTTGGTAAAAGTCACATGTGAGTAGGCATCAACTATCATGAATATCATTGTGATTTACACCTGAGAAGACAAAAGGCATGCATAATGAGCTGCATAATGAGCCTCTCAGTCAGCTTGTGTGTAATGAACCAGAACTCGACATGGGATCCATAATGCAGGCTTTATTGTAAAGGCTCGTAGTCATACAGGCAATGGTCAGAACCAGCAATATCAACAGCGTGGGAAGAACAGAGAATCAAAATCCAGTAACAAGCAAGGGGTCGGTAGGTAGGCAGCAAAGGTACGTAGAGGATAACAAGCAGGGTCGGAAACAGGAAATCAAACACGGGTAATAACGCTCAGAAATGACAGACACAGCAAATCAAGACTTCGCGTTTGAACTCTTGTGGAAGTCCAGCTTATATGCTCAGTCCTGATGAGTGGCACCTGTGCAGGTGATCAGAGTCCAAGGACGGGGCTTATGGGAAATGTAGTGTCGTCAGTGTAAGTGAATGAATGGATGCGTGTGTGTCAATATTCAGGTGAGGGTGCTCTCTGCTGGCCAGCAGAGGGAATCACAGGGTTCGTCTCCGTGACAGAGCCCCCCCCCCCTGCGAGCGACTCCTGGCGCGAGGAGGGACACAACGTCGGGGTCTACCACGGGGTCAAGGGGCCGGTCTTTCAGTGTGAGCGATGAAACTCATCGATAAGATTGGGGTCTAGAATATCCTCAGAGTTTACCCAAGAGCATTCCTCTGGACCGTACCAGATATTGTAGAATTCTTCCCCGAAGTCTGGAATCGAGTAATTCCTGGACTTGGTAAGCCTCCTCGCCCTCGATAATGATGGTTTGAGGGGCCTGTGCACGGGACCTCCCCTCTCCCTCGTCTCTGGGACCAGCAGCGGGCTTGAGCAGGGATACATGAAAGGTAGGAGAAATACGATATGTGTTAGGAAGTGCCAACCGGAAGGAAACTGGAGTCATTTGTCTAGTGATTTGGAATGGACCCACGTACCTTGGACTCAGTTTGCGGCAAGGAAGCCGGAGACGGAGATCCCGTGTTGATAGCCACACCCATTGACCTGGCTGGTAGTTGTGACCTGGGTGCCTTCTGCGGTCCGCTTGCTCCTTCTGTCTCCTAACAGCGTGTTGCAGGTGAACATGGGCCCTATTCCACACCTCCTCACTGCGTGCCATCCAATCGTTTACAGCTGGTACGTCCGTTGGATCCCCTGACCATGGGAACATTGGTGGTTGGAACCCCAGTACACATTTAAAGGGAGTCAGACCGGTAGATGGTTTAATAAGGGAGTTCTGTGCGTATTCTGCCCAGAGTAAGTATCGAGCCCAATCATCCTGATTCTGGTTGCAATAAGCTCTGAGGAAGCGGTTCAGCTCTTGATTGAGTCTCTCTACCTGTCCGTTTGCTTGGGGATGATACCCAGAGGTGAGGCTGACATTAACATTCAGGGCTTTGAAGAAGGCTGACCATAATTGAGAGGTGAATTGGGGTCCTCGGTCTGACACAATGTCCTCGGGTAGGCCATACAATCGGAAGACCCAGTTGCATAGGTGTTCTGCCGTCTGGAGAGCGGTAGGTAGTTTGGGTAATGGAATGAGTCTACAAGCCTTGGAGAATCGGTCTATGATGGTGAGTATGGTAGTATAATCCTGTGAACTGGGAAGATCCGTAATAAAGTCAATAGCAATGTGAGACCAAGGTCGTTGAGGAATGGGTAGAGGTTGCAGGAGACCGGCGGGAGATTGCTTGGATGCCTTGTTCATACTACAGTTAATGCATTGTTGTATGTAAATAGCTGTGTCCTTGTGCAGTGATTCCCACCAGAAGCGGTTCTCCAGTTGATTGATGGTGGCGGTGATACCTGGGTGACCGGATGATGGATGGCAGTGAACTTGACTGATGACCTGGTTACGAAGATGTTCAGGGACGAAGATTCTGTCGGCTGGGCAAGCCACTGGGTTCTCGTTTTGCTCCCTGTGTTGTTGGAGCAGGGTTATGATATCCCATTGAATGGGAGCAACCACTACATGAAACGGTAGGATAGGTTCTGTATCAGGTGGAATGTTCTCCTCCTCGAACTGACGTGAAAGAGCATCCGCCTTAGTGTTCTTGGAGCCGGGTCAGTAAGTTACGGAGAAGTCGAATCTAGTGAAGAATAGGGACCATCTAGCTTGACGGGGATTAAGGCATTTGGCGGTGCGTAAGTACTCCAGGTTCTTGTGATCTGTTAGTATGGTAAACGGATGTGTGGCTCCCTCTAGCCAGTGCCTCCACTCCTCGAAGGCTGCCTTCATGGCAAGGAGTTCCCGATCCCCGACACTGTAGTTACGCTCTGCAGAGTTGAGTTTCCTGGAATAGAAGGCACAGGGATGGAGTTTAGCGGCAGAGTAATTCCTGGACTTGGTAAGCCTCCTCGCCCTCGATAATGATGGGTTGAGGGGCCTGTGCACGGGACCTCCCCTCTCCCTCGTCTCTGGGACCAGCAGCGGGCTTGAGCAGGGATACATGAAAGGTAGGAGAAATACGATATGTGTTAGGAAGTGCCAACCGGAAGGAAACTGGAGTCATTTGTCTAGTGATTTGGAATGGACCCACGTACCTTGGACTCAGTTTGCGGCAAGGAAGCCGGAGACGGAGATCCCGTGTTGATAGCCACACCCATTGACCTGGCTGGTAGTTGTGACCTGGGTGCCTTCTGCGGTCCGCTTGCTCCTTCTGTCTCCTAACAGCGTGTTGCAGGTGAACATGGGCCCTATTCCACACCTCCTCACTGCGTGCCATCCAATCGTTTACAGCTGGTACGTCCGTTGGATCCCCTGACCATGGGAACATTGGTGGTTGGAACCCCAGTACACATTTAAAGGGAGTCAGACCGGTAGATGGTTTAATAAGGGAGTTCTGTGCGTATTCTGCCCAGAGTAAGTATCGAGCCCAATCATCCTGATTCTGGTTGCAATAAGCTCTGAGGAAGCGGTTCAGCTCTTGATTGAGTCTCTCTACCTGTCCGTTTGCTTGGGGATGATACCCAGAGGTGAGGCTGACATTAACATTCAGGGCTTTGAAGAAGGCTGACCATAATTGAGAGGTGAATTGGGGTCCTCGGTCTGACACAATGTCCTCGGGTAGGCCATACAATCGGAAGACCCAGTTGCATAGGTGTTCTGCCGTCTGGAGAGCGGTAGGTAGTTTGGGTAATGGAATGAGTCTACAAGCCTTGGAGAATCGGTCTATGATGGTGAGTATGGTAGTATAATCCTGTGAACTGGGAAGATCCGTAATAAAGTCAATAGCAATGTGAGACCAAGGTCGTTGAGGAATGGGTAGAGGTTGCAGGAGACCGGCGGGAGATTGCTTGGATGCCTTGTTCATACTACAGTTAATGCATTGTTGTATGTAAATAGCTGTGTCCTTGTGCAGTGATTCCCACCAGAAGCGGTTCTCCAGTTGATTGATGGTGGCGGTGATACCTGGGTGACCGGATGATGGATGGCAGTGAACTTGACTGATGACCTGGTTACGAAGATGTTCAGGGACGAAGATTCTGTCGGCTGGGCAAGCCACTGGGTTCTCGTTTTGCTCCCTGTGTTGTTGGAGCAGGGTTATGATATCCCATTGAATGGGAGCAACCACTACATGAAACGGTAGGATAGGTTCTGTATCAGGTGGAATGTTCTCCTCCTCGAACTGACGTGAAAGAGCATCCGCCTTAGTGTTCTTGGAGCCGGGTCAGTAAGTTACGGAGAAGTCGAATCTAGTGAAGAATAGGGACCATCTAGCTTGACGGGGATTAAGGCATTTGGCGGTGCGTAAGTACTCCAGGTTCTTGTGATCTGTTAGTATGGTAAACGGATGTGTGGCTCCCTCTAGCCAGTGCCTCCACTCCTCGAAGGCTGCCTTCATGGCAAGGAGTTCCCGATCCCCGACACTGTAGTTACGCTCTGCAGAGTTGAGTTTCCTGGAATAGAAGGCACAGGGATGGAGTTTAGCGGCAGGATCTGGGCGTTCTGGGCGTGACAGGATAGCGCCGATACCTGTGTTAGATGCGTCCACCTCAACAATGAAAGGTAATGAGGGGTCAGGGTGACAGAGGATGGGCGCATTACTGAATCGTTGTTTCAGGGTTAGGAAAGCTTTGTTGGTGGATTCTGACCATTGTAATCGGTGAGTTCCTTTTTTGACGAGTGAGGTAAGCGGAGCGACCACAGTACTGAAGTTCCTAATGAATCTCCTCTAGAAATTAGCGAATCCCAGAAATCGTTGCAATTCCTTGAGGGTTGTGGGTTCAGGCCAGTTAAGCACGGCGTTGACCTTCCTCTCGTCCATGGCTACCCCTCCAGGACTGATTATGTATCCTAGGAATGTGGTGGAGGTGGTATGGAATTCGCACTTCTCAGCCTTGGCGTATAACTGGTATTGGATCAGGCATTGAAGAACTGCTCGGACGTGTCGTATGTGTTCAGGAAGTGTGTTGGAGTAGATCAGGATATCATCAATGTATACGATCACAGATATGTTCAGCATGTCTCTGAAGACCTCGTTAATGAAGGACTGAAACACAGATGGACTATTGACCAGTCCGAACGGCATCACAAGATACTCATAGTGACCAGTGGTGGTGGAGAAGGCGGTCTTCCATTCATCCCCCTCTCTAATGTGGATGAGATTATAGGCGCACCTCAGGTCCAGTTTGGTGTAGTATTGGGCGGTGCGGAGTTGTTCGAGGGCTGACGGAACCAACGGAAGTGGGTATCTGAATTTCACCATCATCTCGTTTAGTCCCCGATAATCGATGCAGGGGCGGAGACCACCATCCTTCTTTTTTACGAAGAAGAACCCGGATGAAGCAGGAGATGTGGATGGTCTGATGAACCCCTTCTGGAGCTCCTCCTTGATATAATCTTTCATAGCGTCGGACTCAGGTTGAGACAATGGGAAGATGCGACCCTTTGGATGAGAATGCCCAGGAAGAAGATCGATGGCACATTCATATTTGTGGTGAGGAGGTAAGGTGTTAGCTTGTTCCTTACTGAAGGCCTCCATAAAATCAGCATATTCCTCTGGCAGATCGGGAATGGATTCTTGAGCGGGGTTAAGTGACACAGAACAGACAGGAATAGGTTTGACCAGAGAAAGACAGTTCTGTTGAGAATACTTTCTCCACTTCACCACTTGACCCTCTCCCCAGGAAATCTGGGGGTTATGCAGACGTAGCCAGGGTAATCCCAGAATCACGGGTGTGTGAGATGTGGGGAGAATGTAGAATTGAATCCTCTCCTTGTGAAGTAAGCCAGCAGCCATAAGGATTTTGCGGGTGAGGTGAGTAATTGATCCAGACCCCAGTGGTCGACCATCTATTGTCTCCACTGAGAGAGAAGTAGAGCATGGAATCAGTTGAACGTTACACCTCTTAGCGAATTCCTCAGAAATGAAATTGCCAGCAGCCCCGGAATCTAGTAAAGCTGAGGTGCTAACTTGTCTGTCGTTTATCCAAAACTCAACGGGAATGCTTACACACTGGGTATCACACATGGAAGTGAGAGGAGTACTCACCGAGCATTGTGAGAAGGTAGAGGTACGAGTGGGGCAGTTGCTGCGTTGATGGCCAGGTAATCCACATGCATAATCTGTTGGAAATACGTCGATCTCTCTCCTCCGTAGACAGGTGGTACGTGTTAACTTGCATGGGTTCAGTAGGTTCATGAAATGGCATGAATGCTGGGTAATCAGTGCGACGAGAGTTGGATCGCCGGGCACGTTGCAGATTATCAATGAAAATGGCTAATTCGATGAAGCTGTTGAGATCTCTGCCCTCGTCTCTGCATGCTAGTTTAGTTTGCAGATCATAATTCAGTCCCTTGCGCAAGAGTACTTTTAATGTGTCGCTCACCCAGTTAGTTTGTTCTGCCAGAGTGCGAAATCATAGAGCATAATCCGCCGCCGTCATTCTGCCTTGTGATAACTCCAATAAGCGATCTCCATCTCCCTTTCCCTCCTTAGAATGAGCAAATACAGCCCGGAACTGTTGTAGGAAATCCTGAAAGGAGGTAAATGAAGATCCATCGGAACCCCATACGGCAGTAATCCATTCTAGTGCTTTCTCAGTCAATAATGAGCAGATAAAGGCGATCCTCCCAGTATCCGTAGTATACAGCATGGGCTGTTGTTCCACAAACAGGGAGCATTGCAATAGAAATCCCTTACACTTGCTGGCGTCACCATTGTATTTATCCGGAAAAGCGAGACGGGGATTAGCCTGAGATGGCGTCCCTGCCGCGTGGGCAATGGCAGATGCCTCCGGCGTTGGTGTGGCCGCGGGAGCGGTATGGAGATTCTGGACGGCCTTGACGAGTTCTTCCGTGATAAATGTTAGTCGATTCAGCTGGAACTGATTGGCCGCAATCTGACTGGCCTGAGCCACCATGGTGTTATGAAGACCTTCAAAAGCCGCAGGATCTCGTGTTGGCGAAGTCTTCTGTAATGAACCAGAACTCGACATGGGATCCATAATGCAGGCTTTATTGTAAAGGCTCGTAGTCGTACAGGCAATGGTCAGAACCAGCAATATCAACAGCGTGGGAAGAACAGAGAATCAAAATCCAGTAACAAGCAAGGGGTCGGTAGGTAGGCAGCAAAGGTAAGTAGAGGATAACAAGCAGGGTCGGAAACAGGAAATCAAACACGGGTAATAACGCTCAGAAATGACATAAACAGCAAATCAAGACTTCTCGTTTGAACTCTTGTGGAAGTCCAGCTTATATGCACAGTCCTGATGAGTGGCACCTGTGCAGGTGGTCAGAGTCCAAGGACGGGGCTTATGGGAAATGTAGTGTTGTCAGTGTAAGTGAATGAATGGATGCGTGTGTGTCAATATTCAGGTGAGGGTGCTCTCTGCT
Source organism: Carassius carassius (assembly GCF_963082965.1). NCBI lineage: Eukaryota > Metazoa > Chordata > Actinopteri > Cypriniformes > Cyprinidae > Carassius > Carassius carassius. The sequence goes on along the minus strand of NC_081788.1, from coordinate 23,343,944 downwards.
GGCCAGCAGAGGGAATCACGGGGTTCGTCTCCATGACATTGTGAAACTGAGAGGGAAGAGTTACAAGGAAGAATGTGAGGACAAAATAAATGTATATAATTTGATGTTTGTAGTTTATTTAGAATGTATTTAATTATCCCAAAACATAATTTAATATCCACTTGAGAGCACTTGATTATTTTTAGTTCCCCTCTGAGGGAGGTATTTGAAATATATGCCATGAAATATTTGAAGTTTAACAGTGATAAGCTTTGTTGTTATGACAAACTATTTTACAGAATACTCTGAAAATAAAAATATCATTAAAATTTGATTTATCTGCTAAAAACTTCTGAACAAATTATAAATAAATGTTATAAAACAGTTTTTATTAAAAAAAAATGATAAGCAGATTTATATTATACTGTTTGATAGTTTGTTATGCCTAGCCCTAGATTAAGTGTCTGGCACAGTAACATGCTCAGATGGAACATTTTATCATTCAGAAGCAAATATTCATTCATTACATAAATAGTTCGATATAATGGTGCAAATCACCAAAGTCTAGGATGCATCCAACATTGTGCAAATATGACAGCTTTTGTAACACTATAAGTATTTTTTTTAGCATTGTGTCCTTACAATGCTAGTTTGACAGTGGATCATATCAGGTCCTAATGTAGTGATCAAACAGGAATTATATGTTCAGACCCTGCTCATTGGCAACTGAAAGACTGCAACATAGAAATATTATATAATTGCATATATACATAAATGAATGAATGAATGAATATACAACAACAGATTTTTTAACATTTAGCTCAGGGGTTGTCTGACTTTTTGAATCCAAGTCCCCCTTCGTCCAAGACAATATTTGTATATCTTTATTTTTAGTGCACTCTAAAAAGGACTCACAACATTATTATGCTGCTGTGTGAAAGTAGCCTATTACTGATTGCTTTATAAGGCAAAATAAATAAATTAAATCAAGGGTTAAAACACTCTGATCGGCCGTCATTAGCACTCATTTGTAATTTATTACGGTTTCAGATGTCTGCTCTGCCTCTTTCTGTCTTTTACTTTTTCTGTCACTCTCTCTCTTTGTCTGTTTTTCCCTGCGTGTTTGACAATTAGTTAAGTGTTTGCTCTTTACCCGTGATTAATAATTGATCTGCTGGTGTCTTAATGATTCATATGCCATCTGTCACAATGTAACGGTTGCATGTGTGAGTCAGGGGCTCATCAAAGAGCCGTGTTTCTGCAATGGGCAGAGAGGGATAATTAACGGCAGTGTCTGGCTAAATGACAGAAGAGGAAATACTACAATATCTATATAGGGATGGACACAGACTTATAAAATGCATATGATATCATCTAAGAAATCTTGAGTGGATTTACACATATTGACATTTGGTTTGCAGATCAAATTAGGTGTTGTTTTAAATGTCACATAGCTCTTACATATTAAAGTTGGGATCTGCAAAAGAGCTCTTACATGTTAAAGTTGGAATCTGCAAAAGATTATGTTGGCTGATGGAAATTGTACCATCAACAGACATTGTATGTCTTTTTTTCAGAATAGCCAGTGTTTGCTAAGGCAAACATCATTATTTCTGTTGCTCTTTCTAAAGGATTTGTACAGAAACACAGTATTTGCTGTGGACATTAAATTTGATGTTGCAAGAAAATGTTGAGAAGACAGTTGTTCTATTACTTTTCTACACTACACAACTTAAATAAAAAAAAACAGGCAATCATACATTAAATAACTGAGGATCATACTACCAGTCTTTAAAGTAAAGAAACATGCGCCTTGTTGCTAGGAGTTGCTTGACAAATGTATTAAGATATGTTCTAAAATCAGCTCAAAATATAAAGCATGATATCCTCCAACTGGACAGATTCATAGTCTTAAGCTAAAAAAACGAAGCCTGTGACCATCATACACTACACAATTTTCTATGGATTCTGTTAACTCAAATCTGCAGATTGGCTTTCATTTACTGTATTCAAGACTTAAAGGTACAGGTTGTAAGACCTGCCACTAGAGGGCGCACTATCAAAACAATAACAATTGCATGGTTTGATGATGCTAAGAAGGAGCGTGGAATGATGGGATGTGTTGTCTTCTACCCAACTGCTGACGGGCATCAATCAGACGGAAAGATAAATCATGTATTTAACACGAGTTCAGCGATTTGCGCGAGTAGATTACATACAAAGTCAATGCAAAGACGTGATCAGACGATGGATTCTCTCGCGGGTCTAGAGATGCGATGCCCCACGTTTGGCGTGTATGCCCCATAATACTAATCTTGTTGATCGTTATAATAGCATACGTTTTCTGTAAAGATACGAATCAAAACAACTCACCTGTCGAGTAAAACACAAGCGAGATCGACATCTCTTTCTAGTTGAAGTTTGTCGCAAAGCTACTTCTGCATTTGTCCAAGACACTGTTGTCACGAGGTTTTTACGTCAGTAAAAGTGGTAACTAAGGGTAATTAACATCATTGACAGGCGACTGCACTGCCCCGTGTCACTGTTTAGAATGGGAATTTTCTCATGATTTACAAGTAGTTGAAAGCATTAGAGATATTGTTAGTATTCAGCTGGACAAAATATATAACACTAGCCTAGTGGTTTTTGGATATTTTACTGCAAATATCTTACAAATTGTACCTTTAAAGTGGAAATGAAGCAGTCAGTAAAGTTTGCATTATTTAGGAAAACAACTTCCATTTTAATAAAAAAATACATAACAAACATGTTTAATGCAACCATTTTAAAGAAGATGGATGTTTTGTTATAGCTTTGGGAGGAAGAGCGCCGCCATCTTGCAGTACCACCACATGTGTGTTAATATAACATCTGTGTGTTCAAAATGTAAAGAAATGCTTATATTACTGCACTGGCCATCAGAGGGAACTGCAAGATGGCGGCGCCCTTGCTCCAAAAGCTATAACAAAACATCCTTTTTTTCTTTAAAATGGTTACATGAATCATGTTTGTTATATATTTTTGAATCAAAGTGGAAATCTTTTTGCTAAATAATGTTAACTTAACTGACTGCTTCACTTCTACTTTAAGTAATCAAACATTGCCTGGCGGATGATGAAACTTGCAAAACAATTCTGACTTACTCTGGAGGTGGGGTCGCGTTACAGAAACTTTTTGTCTTAAGTCTTAATTCAAGATTAATGATCGTCTGATGTCTGTTTTTTTGTTTGGCCAGTGTGTAGCTGATGCAGGACTTTTTTTTTACATTGCTAAGAATTTCAGCAGAGTTCCCATTCTCTGTTTCAGTAGTTTTTCTTAGGTTAAAAAATCATTAGGCAGAACTGTTAAACAAGAAAGTTAATGGTATAGGAAAAAGTACTATAGCATTTATTTTTTAATAATAGCAAAAGAAAGGCAAACGCTATAATACTTTGTCATCTACCATCATCATTGAGCAAATACACATTTATATAATTTAAACTAGTCTTTGATTATGTAATAAAAATTTTATTTCACAACTTTGCAAACTTTGTTGAATCCTGCTGTGAGATCTTTTGACGTGTGCGTTTGTTGACTACATAAAAACAGGTGTCCGTGATAGTCCATCTGTCCATGCGAATTGGATGTGGACAGGAGAATTAAGCTGTCACTGGAATGCATGGTCAACAAATTTTAAACCCTTGATTTGAAACTATGGAGCACTATATCAATTTAGCCACAATGTCATATTCATTTCATATTTGCAGTATGCTGTAACTAGCACTACCTTGTCTTTATTAGAATTTTTTTTCTATATATTTGTATGAAAAATAGGTAGTTTAAACACATTTAGTATAAATACACAAACATTTAGCTTAATCAAAAAATACTGTAATTATATTCCATTATTCCTTTAAAATGTTTAATACATATCTACATTGATAATATTATAAAATTCGATATGAATATCCCATATTTCTGCCACAATACCATGGGGCCGTTAGTGTTACTACAGTAATTTCATGGTAAATGATGGAAATTTGTAGAATGAAAAGTCTTCTGACTGTCTCGTTGCGCACAGTGTTTCTCCTGTTTATCAGCGCAGTTCCATCTGGCTTTAAACTAGTTTAAATCACAGAATAATTTGTGTTCTTCGCTGAATTCAAGCGTTTGACACTTGATCTCACATCGCTGTTTAGTGTAACACTGTTTCGTTCTGCTTTTGGTGCATAAACATTATATTGAATATTTATCAAACTCTTGTTATCATTTTATCAAGGAAAATTATGTCACAATAATTATCGTTATAATTGTTTTGACCAGCCCTACCTCAAAATATATATCCTCCCACACCCCCTTGGACTCTTTGGCTCCCCACTTAGCACCCCAGGTTGGGAACCACTGACTTACTGCACTGCTGGTTACAGGGTTTACTTTTTTTTTTTTTTAAATGTTTTTGACAATTTACTTTACTTGTTAAAAATACAGAAGTACTCAATACTACAGTTTCATTTCTATATATTTGAAGAGCTTAAGCTTACATCTTAATCATTCCTATGAACTATACAGCAGGCTTACATGAGTCACAGGAAGCACATTCTGTGCTATATTTATGGTCTTTTGGTCTTTTCTTAGTGGTAACATGTCATGCTGTTCATTCAGTGCCAGCGAATTGTCTTCACACTAGCTTTGTGTTCCTGACCCGCCCACACACAATGTTGTTTTCAGTGAAAACAGTCAAGATCTCTCTCCTTCCTCTCAGCCTCCTCTCAAAGTGAGGGAATGAAACTCGCATGAAATTGGTGTTTTTTCTGTTTATACAAATGAATGCATCTTGGCATTAGGCTTATAGAGTAGTGATTTTAATTTCGGTTATTTCTCCTAACCGGCAACCGATGCTCATTAACTGATTATTAACCGTTAACCGACAAGGTTATTTTAAATTAGAATTTAAATAAATTAGAAAGGATAAGTGTCTGTGTCCCATTAACCTTTTGAGCGGTACGGTCCCACATAAGGGATTCTTATTTCCGTGCTCCTGGGAGTATGGTCCCACAAATGGGATTTAGAACGTTCGGTGACGTCACATAACTGCCAAATATAACCTGCGTTTTCGCACGTTGGATGGCGCTGAGCCAGAGACAGATGTGTCTCTTGTCATATTATCACAACTATGCAGTGTTATTAACCACATAATGCATATTTTAGGTTACAGACATTTAAATATGAATGAATAGTAAATGAATAAAAAATGAATAGTTTAAGGATTCATATTCATGTTAAGTATGTATGCGTTTCAATCTGCTTGCTTGAAATGTTTCTGACCATCAGTTATTTGTCAAATGTATCATATTCTTCTTATAGAAATCATATCCAAAATTATACCCTGCAAGAGTGGGAAAATTCAGACCACGTGCTTGATAAGATAACATATGATTTATGATACCCCGAGCAAAGACAATATCTAATTGGTCAAGACAACATTTGAGGTGTGGCCAAAAGGCCAGTTTAAGGTCACTTCTTTTTAGTCATGCTTTTAGTCATGCTTTTAGTCATTACTGTTAGCGTTCTTTGAGCGCGGTTCCAGCGTGCTTCGGCCTGCACGCCTGCTGCTACTTAGCCACGATGAGAAGAAAAACCACCTAGTCTCGTCAAACTTTACTTCTATTCTTTTACTTTATTTCCTTTTCCGTTGAGAGTTTCATGTTCTGAGTTAAGTTTTGTAACGCTGTGTCTCCGAGTCTGACCTCGAGTGCCCGTTCAACTTCGACAAGCCCACAACTCCGCATCGTCAGCCAACGCCCAACCACAGGCTTCCCAAGATGTCACTTCAATGACTACTGAACTTCCAGCCAATCAGCAACATCGGGAAACCCCCTTTAAATGACAACAAAAGGAACCCCCTTTACACAGGAGATGCAAGTAACTTTACCTCCAGACTCATATTTGTACTGGTGTATCTAATATAATTTTAACCTCATTGAGGAACTCAATGCGAGGGTAATAGATAGATAGATAGATAGATAGATAGATAGATAGATAGATAGATAGATAGATAGATAGATAGATAGATAGATAGATAGATAGATAGATAGATAGATAGATAGATAGATAGATTTAAAAGCTTACTTCCTCAGCGATGCTGCATACTTCCAGACTCAGACGGCAAATAGGGAGGTAAAAAATCTTCAGAGTACAGGATACTTGTGTCAGTGCACGGGAGTGAGACAGTGGCTTAAAAGCTCACTTCACCAGCAATACTGCATTCTTCAGGACTCCGACGGTGAGTAGACAGGTAAGGATTCTTCGCAGTACAGAATACTTTCATCGGGACACATTAGAGAAAGAGTGATTTAAAAGCTTACTTCTTCAGCGATGCTGCATACTTCAAGACTCCGACGGTAAGTAAGAAGGTAAGGATTTTCCCACAGCAATATGTTCCTTCCTAGAGCTCGCAAACAGAGAGAGTGGTTTAAGAGGAGATTTCAGCGAGGCAGTATAGTACTCCGAGCTCAGACAGCCCAAGAGAGGATAACGAAAGAAAATACCTCACCAGCTCAGCTGTATCACTCTGGGATTCTAATGGAGAGTAGGTATCATAACTTTCCACAAACGTGTAAGCAGGGGTTGGGGCCGCTTCTCAGCAAAAGCACACCGCACTCGTGTTCACTACAAATCCACAGCAATGAATCAATGTGTAACAATAAGGCAAAAGCACTGCAATTCACTCACACGATAGGGCTGATCAGAGGCCTCAATCCATTTGTTACACTCCCGTGGGGGATATTCAATCCTCAGTTCCTCTTCAGCACACTCTGAAACACATAGCTTCCCCAACAGTCGGATTTACATTCACTGCATCCTCTTCAAGCTTTTCGAATGTTTGTAAGATGAAATCAATTCACTTATCTTTCTCTCTCCCTTCACAGCGCAGATCCAATCGATAAATCAGTCCAGCAGATTCCCACAGACGAACTCTGTTCAAGCAGACTTCAATGGGCGGCTTTCACCCCAACGAGGCTTCACCACAGCCAATTACACTCCCAATGTGGACAACTTCAATAGGGAACATTTTCCCTGGAGACTTCAATAGGAAACCTTCACACCCAGACAACTTCCCTGAGTAAGCTTGTGCCCAAAACTGCTCCGAGAAAAACCAGCTGCGCCGCGAAACTTCTTTGAATAGCCCTTTTATCTTTCGCTTGTAAAGCAGGAAGCCTGTGTGAACGCCGCTCCTCTCTCTCTCGCACCTGCAGTGCATTAGTGCTAATCAGGCCGGACAATGTTACTGCCACACCCGGAACCACAGTGGGATGTGTCGCACACAAATCGTTCCCTCGGGAAACTCATGACTCGTCAAGAAGGTTCCGCTCGCTGAGCGTTTTTGTCACCCGTGACATCATCACCTTACTGCCATGATGTAAAACATTGAGGGCCCTATTTTAACGATCTAAACACAAAGTGTAAAGTACACGGCGCAGGTGCACTCAGGGTGTGTCCAAATCCGTTTTTGCTATTTTAACGACGTAAAAACCTGAGCGGCTCCGAATCGTCTCCAAATCAGCTGGACAGTCAGGGGATGGAGTCGCCATTCTCCTGGGAGCATTGCTCGAGACAGCTCGTTGGCTGTACAGTTGAGCAGGCCCGGAATGTGAACAGCACGAAGTGACCTCAGAACCTTCTGACTCCAACGGAGGAGGTGGCAGGCGAGTTGTGACATGCGACGGGAGCGCAGACCACCTTGTCGGTTGATGTACGCAACAGTCACTGTGTTGTCCGTTCGGATCAGCACATGCTTGCCTCGTAAAAGACCTTTGAGACGGTTCAAGGCAAGGTGCACTGCTAACAACTCTAGGCAATTGATGTGCCACTGCAGCTGCGGGCCCGTCCAAACCCCTGAGACTGCATGCCCGTCGTACGTGGCCCCCCAGCCGGTGGTGGAGGCATCCGTGTAAACCACAGCATGCCTGGAGATCTGCTCTAGGGGCACCCCTGCCCGGAGAAATGCAAGATCTGACCACAGGGTGAGGGTTTGGCAACAGGCCGGTGTAACTTGGACCTGGTGAGTGCCACGCTTCCACGCCCACCTCGGGACTCGGCCATAAAGCCAGTGCTGGAGCGGTCTCATATGTAACAGGTCGAGCGGTGTAAGTGCTGCCGCAGCCGCCATATGCCCCAGGAGCCTCTGAAAAAGTTTCAGTGGGACCGCTATCCTGCCCTTGAACGTATTCAAGCAGGCTAGCACCGACACGCACGTTCCTCTGTGAGGCGTGCTATCTGTTCGACCGAGTCCAACTCCATATCAAGAAAAGAGATCCTCTGCCTCAGCAAGAGTTTGCTCTTTTCCCAGTTGACCCGAAGGCCCAACAGGCTCAGGTGTCGGAGCACCAAATCCCTGTGCTCGCACAACTGATCCCGAGATTGTGCTAGTATTAACCAATCGTCTAGATAGTTGAGAATGCGAACACCCTGCTCTCTGAGGGGAACAAGAGCTGCCTCCGTGACTTTCTTGAAGACACGGGGAGACAGGGACAGCCCGAAGGGAAGGACCTTGTACTGATATGTCCGTCCTTCGAACCAAACCTCAGAAAGGGTCTGTGGCCCGGAAGGATGGATACATGAAAGTACGCGTCCTTCAGGTCGATCGCTACAAACCAATCTTGGGGTCGGACGCGCCCGAAAATGCGTTTCTGCGTCAACATCTTGAACGGTAGCCGGTGAAGGGCCCGATTCAAAACTCGCAGATCCAAGATCGGTCGTAACCCAACGCCTTTCTTGGGTACAATGAAGTAATGGCTGTAGAACCCCGTCCTCATATCGGCTGGAGGGACCGGCTCTATCGCGTCCTTCACCAGTAGGACTGCGAACTCTTCCCGCAAAACAGGGGCATCGGCCGCTTTCACTGTAGTGAAGCGGATACCACGGAATTTGGGGGGACGCCGGGCGAACTGAATCGCATAGCCGAGGCTGATGGTCTGCAGAAGCCAGCGAGATGGGCTGGGTAGCGGACCAGGCGCTTAAAAACCGTACAAGCGGGACCAGCGGGACCACAGCCGTACCCGCAGTGGGACAGCGAGGTGGAACACAGGGGCCCAACTCGGGCGGCTTGTGAGCAGGCACGGAGACCGCTGAACGCGTTCTTTAAATGGTTTTGTGGTGCTTGTTGTTGTATTTTAAAACACAATTGCACTGTTTTCAACTGACATTATGGCATTTAAAATAAAATTATCCCAATCGTAGGCCTAACTTTTCACGCGTGTGGTTGTGCTGCGCAGTCCGAGAACCGGTTCCATCTGTGCTGTTGCAGCAAAACACACGGTTGCTTACATCAAACATTTTTATCAGAGTATTATGACCAGTACGTAGTTTGATCCTACTTGGTCCTGTTCCAGAAAATGTCAGATTTTGAATTTTTGCATTCCGGTAAGCTTGTTTTTAAAAATCGCGACCATGCTTTTGGATGCGATCCAGCCCTTAGCCTACATTTATGCGGCTTTATTCTGGTTTGCTGGTTGGTCACAAATTTTCTCAAATTCAGTAATATTAAGGCATTGCTTCTTTTCCTAAATCCTTACTGTATAAACCTCTAATTTTGCAGGTTTATTTTATTGTCTTTCACTTTTAATCACTGATTTCAAATCTCTTACTGTGGTAAACATGCAAGAAGGGAAATTAACGATTTCATGAATTAATTCGATTTATTAATTTGTTCTCTTATTTCAAATAAATCATGGGTTATTTAAGGAACAAAATTTATGAAACATGGACAGTTGCCACAAATTAATAAGTCTAATAGGAATGAATTAACAAGTTGATAGCTTTTCTGTCCTGTGTCCCGCAGCCCTGCAATATGTAACAATTATCTGGGGAAATGACTTAGTCAGAGGTGGGTAGAGTACCCAAAAACTGTACTCAAGTAAAAGTAAAAGTACTTCTAGAAATATTTACTCAAGTAAAAGTAAAAGTACTAGTCTTGAATAGTTACTTGAGTAAGAGTAAAAGAGTATCGGATAAAAAATCTACTCAAGTAGTTAGTTACTAGTTACTTTGGGTCATATATACTGAGCCTATTTTTATTTAGATATATAGATAAAATGTATGTAATATATGTGTGTGTATAAATGTATATATTTCATCAGCCTTTACTCCAATTTATGTAATTTATTATAAAACCCTGTCTGTTTACTTAAGTAACAGATATAGGTGTCATGCCATAACATATTTTTAATACGACTGACTTTATATTAAATGTGAATTTAACATTGAAAGTTAATGTGATATAAATATTGCTACTAATCTTTCATTGTTCAGAAAGAGAGCAAATAACATTTACATTATTAAAGATAATTTTCACTGACAGTCTAGATTTCAATCACTCTCAGAAACTCCCATTAAAATCACTGAAATTGTTAACACTGTGAAATCAATATCTTAATTAAAGATTCGTAGACACATCTGCACTTTGTTGTTTCTGACGAGAGAATTCGCCAGAAAGAGGTATTCAGTCAGTGAGCGAGTGGAGGAAGCACCGGTATTTTAGCGATGACTCATCTGAACGCCTCTGATTGGCCAATGCTTTAATAAGCTCAAAAGAATCATGTGTGATTTGTTATAATGCGCAGCGCTGTATAAACGCATCTATCTCTGGCTAAGCGCCAGCAAGCAATCACAGATCTGAATTTAGCAGCTGATAATATGACTCGCTGAACGTACTTGCACCAGTGTGATTGTATTAAAATTAATAAAATCTTAATCGGCTATTTTTTGTCTTTTGGAAGCTGCATTCAACTTGACTCCCCTCTGTTATAAGCCACACACGTACAACAAACTAATGTCACAGTGGTATCGTGTACTGTAATCGAATGTAGCCCAAGTTATTACCTGTTAAACAGTAGACAGCACACGCGGTGTTCATCTAATAAGGATCTCCATCGCTAGCAAATAATAACCTTTGCAGATTTCAATTCAGTGCAGTTCCAGCCACGTTTTCAACGCTCTTTCTGTTCTTAAACGTTACAACTCCGAGTGAACCACTTCAGACGCTCAGCGCGTGCGGCAGGGAACTGAACGACTCATTCAAACTGATTCATGAACCAATTCACTCGTTTGCCAATTGGTTTGATCAAGCCTTTGAACATAATTGACTCAAAAGAATGAATCATTCGCGAATGGGCATCGGTCATTGCCCAGAGAAAAGTAGACGGCGCGTTTGGAATAAACTGAAGCATTATAGCATTAAGATAAAGTAACGAGAGGAGCGTCGCCCACAGTAACGAAGTAAAAGTACAGATTTTTCCCCAAAAATTTACTCAAGTAAGAGTATAAAGTACCCATCTTTAAATATACTCCGAAAAGTATTCGTTACCCCAAAAAATTACTCAAGTAAATGTAACGGAGTAAATGTAACTCGTTACTACCCACCTCTGGACTTAGTTACTTCATTTCTGTTGCTTTCCATGTTAAATAACTTTGCGTTGTTTCTATTTTAATGTACTTTTAAATGTTCAATCACATTAAAAGCTTAATTTGTACATTATGAATGAATGTTGATGTATTTATATACCATTTATTTACTGTCACCATCACTAATTGGCCCAAATTCATATGGTCGGTTAACGGGTTAACCGGTTAAAATGAGAATCCCTATTAGAGAGTGTTTGTCTCTAGGCAGTTATGGTTTGTAAATGCTAACGTTATAAACACAAGCTGTTATGAATTATATAAGCATAACTGAACATGTGCTGAAGTGATATAATTTGTACTAATGGATCCATCCCAATACTTGCAGGAGGCATGATAGTTTCATTAACATTTTATAAAAGATTTCTTGGTGACAGCTATCATTCTGCCACTTAACAAATGCACCACTTAATATTGTCAGAAATATCAGAGTATCATGGAGCTTTAGGAGCAATTTCCTGTCTTTCTTTCTTTGGCAGTCTTTCAGTAAAGTCTTTCATCTCATTCCTGTGCTGCTATTTTAATTCTTTCTCAGGTCCTAATTAGAATCGCTGTCATCCTGCTACCGTGACACACCAGATGTGACTAATATGCAGATTCAAATTCCACTGTTGTAAAGCCCATCTGAAAATGAAGTGAAAATACTGAGGGGGAAATATTCTGTGGTTTGTGCTGTGCGCTTAATAATTTCACTATAGGTGGGCTACAGGAGCTGTTTAAAGCTGTATTGAAGTCTTATTTTATCTCTGATGCATAGTTTAATGCAGGTTTTCATTAACGCTCATAAGCATGGCTGCAGGAAGCTGGCAGAAAAAAGGTGCTGTAAAAAAAACGTAGCCTACATTTGTCAAAGAAATTGCTGTTTTGAACTTGTGACAATAAAGTTTGAATGCAAATGGAAAAAGATATTACAGTTTTGTATTTGTGGATACTTCTGAACATATTAACATTAGATAAGACCCATTTAATGTGCTGCTACAGTGTACTAATTAAATTATGTAAAATAATTTGATTGAATAAATTGTTAAAGATTTAAAATAATGATTTGTGTAGTCAAATGAAAATGTAACAATTAATTTACAACAAAACATTGTTTTTTTATATTTGTTAAATAAAATGCAGCACAACCAAACTGTAAATTAAAACATGGATAAAAATTATTGGTTGTATGATATAATATTGTTATTGTTGTATGATATATTGTTGTTGTTATTTTTATTATTATTACTTTGAGTAATGCATTTTATTTTTTATACAATAGTAATATATTTCTGTCATACTTCATTTTAGTTAAACCAAACTTTTATTTTGTCAGTTTGTTCGTAGATAATTCTTTAAGTTTGAGTGTGTATTTGATCATGGTAGATTTTTAAATCAAATGGTGAAAAGTTGTGATGTGACTCTCAGAACATATCTGGAGATGAAGCTTATCCAAACTGTCCACATATATTGAGATGGCAGATGCTGAAAACATTGTGAGCTTCACATGTCTTAGAGTTTGTATATTAGACGAAACTATGTCACTCATTCACACAGAGATATACAGAACTTAGACTTATTAGCAACATGCACTGACTGGCTGTTGTCACATCTATTTCTGTTGTGTGATAGGCTGTAGGATTAATCCATATTAGGCAAAAATGTCCAGAGCTTATCATCATTAACATGAATTTTACTGCAATCTTCTTGATATAATATAGGCTAGTTTATCGTACCATATTTTTAGGCCTGATAATTGGCATTTCCTGTTTAATCTGTTTATAGGCTTCTTTTGATAAGAGCAAATATTTAAATCAGTATTTTACATGATTATTCTTGACCTGTTACATACTAGACAGGTTAAGCATCTGTTTAATTTTAAAATTTGGAAACCAGTGGAGATAAATTCTCAGTTGCTTCTGCTAAAACCACATTTTGTGTACAAAGCTGCTATGAACTCTGACTCTCTATGTAGTTTATACACATTTCTTTGGCAGTCTCTCTCATCTCAGTGGGGTGGAAGGGGAGTGCTTGGTGAACTGGGATATTAGAGAATCTAGAATTTCAGCTTTGGTTGAGATGTTGGAAAGGACGGTTCATCCCAGGTTAAACACATGACATTCAGTGGTTAACTCTAAAAAACCGAATGATGCCAACAAAAGCTTCTCTCTCACACACTCATGCTCCTCTCATTTCCCTTAGATTGTTGCTTGCTGCATCACAGACGAGTTGCTGTTTCCTCTTAGGTGGTGCAGCAAATAAAGGACAACATTAGCATTTAATAATGAGTCATGCCTTTGATGGGTTCCCTCTGAGAGACGAGAGATTCTGTTCATTCTAATCAGAACATCAATAATCATATTGTATTATTGCAGGGTCCTATACTAGCTTTATTAATAGGGATGGGTTTGATTTCCCAAGTTCCTCAACAGCACTGATCAACAGGAAAAATACATTTATTTCTTTAAGTATTGTGTCTTCATATCTAATCTTAAAGTAAAACAAATATAGAGTTTAAGTATAAATAAGGATAAATCATTTATACTTCAACTCTAGCTTGTCATTTTGATTTCACTTTATCTATAATTTTATTTTGGTTTGCTCTTGTAATTCAGTATTATTTGATTAGTATTGATGAACCGCTTGTGATTATCCCTCATTTGTAAGTAAGTGTGGATAAAAGCACCTGCTAAATTATTTAACCCTCTGAGGTCTAAGGGTGTTTTGGGGGTCTGGAGAAGATTTGACATGCCCTGATTTTGTGATTTTTTCAGTTTCTTAGAAACATATGCATGGCTGAAAACAGTGTATTCAGTACAAACTGGGCTACAATAATATGCAAATAGCATGTATGTACATGATTCTGTTTTTGAGAAAACAACGTTTATGCATTGTTAGTGAAAAACTAAAATTTTGAAGTCACTGAAATAAGGTCATAAAACACATAAACAACATTTGTTCAAAAGACACATAATATCAGTGATATTTACAGCTTACTTGATACATTTACACCTCAGATGAATGAAAACACCAGTGACAAGTTATAACACAATAAAAATATTTACACCAGAATAGATATTCATGAACAGAAGCTTAGTTACATTCATAAACGCAAACATGCTTTGTATGTAGGCCTATACCATATATATATATATATAAATACAGTGGCGGTTCCTCCATTAGGGTGATTGGGGCGACGCACCACCAAAGGAAAGAGAGGGTTCTCTTACGAGAGTTCTCTCGTACTGCGTCTTAGCTAAGACGCTACGGGAAAAGTCTCTTTTCACGAAATACTGAAGCAAAAAATTATCCTTAATTTTGAATTTTTGTAAAGCGCATTTGCAGCAGTACACAGCCATAGGCGAGACGGCTCGCTCGCTCATTGGCTGCTCTGCGCCAACTGCACAGCCTATCGAGCGCAGGCTGATGCAACATCAGACCAATAAGGGCGCTTCGCCTGCGATGCACACTCGTAAAAGAGCTGCGTCTTTTTAAAGATGCCCTCGTGCGGCTCGTGCAGAGCCCCGCTCCACGCAGCTCGCAGCTCGGGACCCCGTTCTCGCTCTTCCAGCCGTCGCCCCGCGCCGCGGGAGCCGCGGCAGAGGATTACGGTGAAGCCGGAAGCCCCGAAGTCATCCTAGCACTGCTAGGAAAGCGCCGGTGTACGAGTTCCGCTGCGGCCGAGCTCTCACCCAAGCACGCCGCTGTTGCAGTTCCAAGAATTGTGACTGTCTCAGCGTCTTCTGCAATGCGCAAGCCTGCATGAGTGCCCGCTTGCCTGCACACAAAAGCCGTTATCACGGCTACCCAGATATTTCCCGAAAAGAGTGTTATTTCTGGTGTTACAGCCACGGCCGATGGTGCTATAAATGTAGTGACGATGCCCACTCCTCAGTGCCCATCTCCACATGTAAGCACAGCCCTGCACGCAGGGCTTGCGCCCATAAGATCGACTCAGGTCGGTCGCGCGCGCCACATAGTAAACGTGCCCACTCCTCAGTGCCCACAAACACTATGTCACACACGGCGCGTGGTTTCTGTAAAAACGAAACCCATGCACGTACGCTCTGCCCAGGCAGACAGCGAGTCGAAAGCGGTAAATGTGCACACTTGCAGCCCACAGTTACTCGCAGACATCACGAGTCCCACGGGACCCGCTCAGCCCTCCCTCAATCGGTTAAGCGCCGGGACGGGGTCGAGGAGGAGCGATCTGCCCGCTGTGATCAGCGCGCTCCCCGCCTCAAATGCCACAGACGTAACGCCCATAGTGCAGCGCACCCAAGCGCCGCCGTTGCCCAGTCAACAGAGCGCGCTTCGCATCCAGCCCTTAGCCATTCATGCAGATGCATAGTCAGTGCTTCCAGGGGTTTCGGATTGGGTGCTAGGCATTATAAAGATAGGCTACTCGCTACAGTTTTTTCGACGCCCTCCGCGCTTTTTAGCGCGCGTCGAAACTACGGTCAAAACAGAAGTAGCACACATACTTCGGGCCGAAATATCAAAACTGTTGAGCAAAGGGGCTGTAGGGGCTGTAGAGCCTGTGTCTCGAGCTCAAAGCGAGGGGGGGCTGTACAGCAGATACTTTCTAGTGCCCAAGAAAGACGGGGGTCTCAGGCCCATACTGGATCTAAGACAGCTGAACAAGGCATTGGTGAAACGCAGTTTCAGAATGCTTACGACCAGGAAGCTCCTCGCACATATTCGCAGAGGGGACTGGTTCATGTCAATAGATCTGAAGGACGCGTATTTTCAAATACAGATAGCGTCAAGTCACAGGCGATATTTGAGATTCGCCTTTGAGGGCCAGGCATACCAGTTAACAGTCCTGCCGTTCGGCTTGTCCGTAGCTCATCGTACGTTTACGAGGTGCATGGACGCAGCACTCGCTCCTCTCAGACTCAGAGGCATGCGAGTGCGGAACTATTTGGACGACTGGCTGATTCTGGCTCAATCACGAGCGGAGCTCGTGGAGCACAGGGCCGTTTTACTCGATCACCTCGATAAACTCGGTCTCAGTGTCAACTGGACGAAGAGTTCGCTGAACACCAGTCAGACGATACTGTTTTTGGGTATAGCTCTGGACTCACGTTCCATGATGGCGCGGCTGTCACCACAGCGCGCGTTGGGCATTCAGCGCGCAGCGAGTTCTCTCCGCTGCGGCGTGACCGTTTCGCTCAGAGAATGTCAGAAGATGCTGGGTCTCATGGCCTCAGCATCTCCAGTTCTGCAGTTGTGCCTGCTCAGCATGCGCCCCCTGCAGTTCTGGCTGAAAGTGCGGGTACCGCGCGGAGTGTGGGTATCTGGTCGACTGCGTCTCAAGGTCGATCAGGGCTGCATTACAGCCCCGAAACCCTGGACAGCAAACGACTGGTACCAATCAGGTATAAGCCTGGGGACTTCCTCGAAAGTGAAGATGGTGTCGGCGGACGCCTCCACTTCGGGATGGGGAGCGCTGCTCGAGGGCAGACCGTCCTTTGGCCTGTGGTCAGAATGGGAAAAGCTCCAACATATCAACTGTCTGGAAATGCTGGCAGTGGAGAACGCGCTGACGCGCTTTTGTCCCCGAATCAAGGGCCGCCACGTCTTAGTCCGTTCGGACAACATGTCTGTAGTGTCCTACATAAATCGCCAGGGCGGTCTCGGGTCCCGAAACCTGTACAGGCTGACGGAACGCCTCCTGGTTTGGGCTCAGCGCAACTTGCGCTCGCTGAGGGCAGTTCATGTGCCTGGGCTACAGAATCTGGGTCCAGACAGGCTGGCCAGAAACAACATTCCTACGGGCGAATGGTCCCTACACCCGCAAACAGTCCGGCTGTTGTGGGAGAGATTTGGCAGGGCGGAGGTGGACCTCTTCGCGTCCCACGAAAACGCTCACTGCCCCGCGTTCTTTTCCAAGAACGAAAGCGCGCTGTCACAGAGATGGCCGTGCTGCCGCTTTATGCTTTCCCTCCCGTCTCCCTCCTTCCGCAGGTGATAGAACGGATGAGAGAAACGAGATGTTCAATACTGCTTGTAGCACCCTTTTGGAAGAACCAACCATGGTTCCCAGATTTGATGCAGTTAGCAGACATCGCCCCGTGGCCAGTGCCGTTGAGGAGGGACCTCCTCTCGCAGGCCAGGGGCTCGATTTGGCACCCTCAACCGGAGTTGTGGTCCCTCCATGTGTGGGCGCTCAACGGTTACCCGCTGATCTCTCAGTGGGAGTGCTAAATACCATCACTCAGGCTAGAGCTCCGTCGACACGACGGCTGTATGCCTCGAAGTGGTCGGTGTTCTCCAGCTGGTGCACAGCTCGGGGATGTTCACCCCTTAGTTGTGAGGTGACGGAGGTTCTCTCCTTCCTACAGGAGCTGTTGGATAAGGGCAGAGCCCCATCCACGCTCAAAGTTTATGTGGCGGCCATCGCAGCGTTTTTTTGAAACAGCGCTCGGTCAGTCAATAGGAAGGAACGATTTGGTCATCCGCTTCCTTAGAGGAGCTAGGAGGCTGAATCCACCCAGACCTCCGTCAGTCCCTATATGGGACCTCGCGGCGGTTTTGGAGGCCATGAAGGGTCCCCCTTTTGAGCCTATCCAATCGATTAGCCTCCAGCATCTGTCGTTCAAGACAGTATTCTTGTTGGCTCTCGCTTCAGTGAAGCGTGTGGGTGACCTGCACGCGCTCTCGGTGAGCCAGTCGTGCTTGGAGTTTGGGCCTAATGACTCAAGGGTCATACTCAAACCTAGGCACGGTTATGTGTGTCTCAACACGCCGTTTCGGGCTCAGGTTATTGCCCTGTCTGCCCTGTCGGTGTCAGGAGAGGATGGAGACTCGAGTCTTCTTTGCCCTGTTAGGGTTTTAAGAGCTTACGTGTCTCGCTCCGCTGTCTTTCGACAGACTGAGCAGCTGTTTGTCTCGTTCAGTGGACGTTCCAAGGGAATGGCTGTTTCGAGACAGACTCTATCCAGATGGATAGTTGACGCCATAGCGTTAGCTTACGCTTCCAGGGGCCTTCAGTGCCCACTGGGCGTCAGAGCAAACTCCACAAGGGGCGTCGCGCTGGTCGTGGGCGTGGTCTACTGGGATCTCCTTGCAGGATATATGTATGGCGGCAGGTTGGGCCTCGCCGTCTACATTTATACGCGGGAGCCGCGGCAGAGGATTACGGTGAAGCCGGAAGCCCCGAAGTCATCCTAGCACTGCTAGGAAAGCGCCGGTGTACGAGTTCCGCTGCGGCCGAGCTCTCACCCAAGCACGCCGCTGTTGCAGTTCCAAGAATTGTGACTGTCTCAGCGTCTTCTGCAATGCGCAAGCCTGCATGAGTGCCCGCTTGCCTGCACACAAAAGCCGTTATCACGGCTACCCAGATATTTCCCGAAAAGAGTGTTATTTCTGGTGTTACAGCCACGGCCGATGGTGCTATAAATGTAGTGACGATGCCCACTCCTCAGTGCCCATCTCCACATGTAAGCACAGCCCTGCACGCAGGGCTTGCGCCCATAAGATCGACTCAGGTCGGTCGCGCGCGCCACATAGTAAACGTGCCCACTCCTCAGTGCCCACAAACACTATGTCACACACGGCGCGTGGTTTCTGTAAAAACGAAACCCATGCACGTACGCTCTGCCCAGGCAGACAGCGAGTCGAAAGCGGTAAATGTGCACACTTGCAGCCCACAGTTACTCGCAGACATCACGAGTCCCACGGGACCCGCTCAGCCCTCCCTCAATCGGTTAAGCGCCGGGACGGGGTCGAGGAGGAGCGATCTGCCCGCTGTGATCAGCGCGCTCCCCGCCTCAAATGCCACAGACGTAACGCCCATAGTGCAGCGCACCCAAGCGCCGCCGTTGCCCAGTCAACAGAGCGCGCTTCGCATCCAGCCCTTAGCCATTCATGCAGATGCATAGTCAGTGCTTCCAGGGGTTTCGGATTGGGTGCTAGGCATTATAAAGATAGGCTACTCGCTACAGTTTTTTCGACGCCCTCCGCGCTTTTTAGCGCGCGTCGAAACTACGGTCAAAACAGAAGTAGCACACATACTTCGGGCCGAAATATCAAAACTGTTGAGCAAAGGGGCTGTAGGGGCTGTAGAGCCTGTGTCTCGAGCTCAAAGCGAGGGGGGGCTGTACAGCAGATACTTTCTAGTGCCCAAGAAAGACGGGGGTCTCAGGCCCATACTGGATCTAAGACAGCTGAACAAGGCATTGGTGAAACGCAGTTTCAGAATGCTTACGACCAGGAAGCTCCTCGCACATATTCGCAGAGGGGACTGGTTCATGTCAATAGATCTGAAGGACGCGTATTTTCAAATACAGATAGCGTCAAGTCACAGGCGATATTTGAGATTCGCCTTTGAGGGCCAGGCATACCAGTTAACAGTCCTGCCGTTCGGCTTGTCCGTAGCTCATCGTACGTTTACGAGGTGCATGGACGCAGCACTCGCTCCTCTCAGACTCAGAGGCATGCGAGTGCGGAACTATTTGGACGACTGGCTGATTCTGGCTCAATCACGAGCGGAGCTCGTGGAGCACAGGGCCGTTTTACTCGATCACCTCGATAAACTCGGTCTCAGTGTCAACTGGACGAAGAGTTCGCTGAACACCAGTCAGACGATACTGTTTTTGGGTATAGCTCTGGACTCACGTTCCATGATGGCGCGGCTGTCACCACAGCGCGCGTTGGGCATTCAGCGCGCAGCGAGTTCTCTCCGCTGCGGCGTGACCGTTTCGCTCAGAGAATGTCAGAAGATGCTGGGTCTCATGGCCTCAGCATCTCCAGTTCTGCAGTTGTGCCTGCTCAGCATGCGCCCCCTGCAGTTCTGGCTGAAAGTGCGGGTACCGCGCGGAGTGTGGGTATCTGGTCGACTGCGTCTCAAGGTCGATCAGGGCTGCATTACAGCCCCGAAACCCTGGACAGCAAACGACTGGTACCAATCAGGTATAAGCCTGGGGACTTCCTCGAAAGTGAAGATGGTGTCGGCGGACGCCTCCACTTCGGGATGGGGAGCGCTGCTCGAGGGCAGACCGTCCTTTGGCCTGTGGTCAGAATGGGAAAAGCTCCAACATATCAACTGTCTGGAAATGCTGGCAGTGGAGAACGCGCTGACGCGCTTTTGTCCCCGAATCAAGGGCCGCCACGTCTTAGTCCGTTCGGACAACATGTCTGTAGTGTCCTACATAAATCGCCAGGGCGGTCTCGGGTCCCGAAACCTGTACAGGCTGACGGAACGCCTCCTGGTTTGGGCTCAGCGCAACTTGCGCTCGCTGAGGGCAGTTCATGTGCCTGGGCTACAGAATCTGGGTCCAGACAGGCTGGCCAGAAACAACATTCCTACGGGCGAATGGTCCCTACACCCGCAAACAGTCCGGCTGTTGTGGGAGAGATTTGGCAGGGCGGAGGTGGACCTCTTCGCGTCCCACGAAAACGCTCACTGCCCCGCGTTCTTTTCCAAGAACGAAAGCGCGCTGTCACAGAGATGGCCGTGCTGCCGCTTTATGCTTTCCCTCCCGTCTCCCTCCTTCCGCAGGTGATAGAACGGATGAGAGAAACGAGATGTTCAATACTGCTTGTAGCACCCTTTTGGAAGAACCAACCATGGTTCCCAGATTTGATGCAGTTAGCAGACATCGCCCCGTGGCCAGTGCCGTTGAGGAGGGACCTCCTCTCGCAGGCCAGGGGCTCGATTTGGCACCCTCAACCGGAGTTGTGGTCCCTCCATGTGTGGGCGCTCAACGGTTACCCGCTGATCTCTCAGTGGGAGTGCTAAATACCATCACTCAGGCTAGAGCTCCGTCGACACGACGGCTGTATGCCTCGAAGTGGTCGGTGTTCTCCAGCTGGTGCACAGCTCGGGGATGTTCACCCCTTAGTTGTGAGGTGACGGAGGTTCTCTCCTTCCTACAGGAGCTGTTGGATAAGGGCAGAGCCCCATCCACGCTCAAAGTTTATGTGGCGGCCATCGCAGCGTTTTTTTGAAACAGCGCTCGGTCAGTCAATAGGAAGGAACGATTTGGTCATCCGCTTCCTTAGAGGAGCTAGGAGGCTGAATCCACCCAGACCTCCGTCAGTCCCTATATGGGACCTCGCGGCGGTTTTGGAGGCCATGAAGGGTCCCCCTTTTGAGCCTATCCAATCGATTAGCCTCCAGCATCTGTCGTTCAAGACAGTATTCTTGTTGGCTCTCGCTTCAGTGAAGCGTGTGGGTGACCTGCACGCGCTCTCGGTGAGCCAGTCGTGCTTGGAGTTTGGGCCTAATGACTCAAGGGTCATACTCAAACCTAGGCACGGTTATGTGTGTCTCAACACGCCGTTTCGGGCTCAGGTTATTGCCCTGTCTGCCCTGTCGGTGTCAGGAGAGGATGGAGACTCGAGTCTTCTTTGCCCTGTTAGGGTTTTAAGAGCTTACGTGTCTCGCTCCGCTGTCTTTCGACAGACTGAGCAGCTGTTTGTCTCGTTCAGTGGACGTTCCAAGGGAATGGCTGTTTCGAGACAGACTCTATCCAGATGGATAGTTGACGCCATAGCGTTAGCTTACGCTTCCAGGGGCCTTCAGTGCCCACTGGGCGTCAGAGCAAACTCCACAAGGGGCGTCGCGCTGGTCGTGGGCGTGGTCTACTGGGATCTCCTTGCAGGATATATGTATGGCGGCAGGTTGGGCCTCGCCGTCTACATTTATCAGGTTCTATAACCTGGAGGTTCCCGCCTTGCAAGCAAGGCTGCTGTCGGTATAGTCGAATCAGGGCCCTGATGGGAATTCTGAGTTCGTGAGCGTTATGCGCTGCCGAATGTTATATGGGCAGTATTGCGTAAGACCCCCATTGCCACATTGGTCAGGCCTTGCCTCGACTGTGTGATGTCATATTGCCGCATCTATGGGTGCTGCTAGATATGGGACGGAGGCCCCCCCCCTCCCCCCCCTCCCCCCCCGTTTTGGCGGGAAGTGGCATGAAAATGCAATCTCAATGAGTTCCAGGAGGGCTCGCACTAACATGCTTTCGTCATCGTGCCTAACCTTAACTTGTGCAACCACTGGAGGGAACAGCCACATCCAATAATATTTAAAAACTATTAAAAAACTACTTTAATAACTTTATCAAATGTGAAATAACAAACAAACAAACAAAAAACAGAGAGACGGGGACAGCTATGGCTTTGTCAGCTGAACTTGATCGACATCATGGCGAACGTTACCTCAGCACAGATTAATTCTATCCTGTCATTGAAAGAAATAACATTCATTCATTGTAGCCAAAAAGGATAAATTGGCAATTAGGCCATCCTTAAAAATATTCTTGTTTGCCGTAACCCGACCGACCCTGTCAATTTAGGACCGACTCAATTTTTTATTTTTTTTTTGCTTTTAGTCCGACCGACTTGACGATTGTAAATTTGCGTTAAGACCGACCAATTTTTTTTTACTCTTCAAACAACTAATACAAAAGCAATACAATAATATTAATTATATTTAAGTAAGTATTGTAAATATATAAATTTCCTAGGCCTACAAACAAACGAAGGCTATCTTCCTTAATTAAAAAAACCTGTGATGTCATCTATGTTTACACTATTGGTTAACGGATGTCACACTATGGCCTGTGCATTCGCTTCGTCTCAGACTCTCATTCACTGTCAGAGTCAACGGTTCGCGCTTGGTAATGATGGCTGCGGCTGCAGTTTACAAAATGTTCGCGGTCACTGTTCAAAGTCATACGGGTTCGGGCACCATAATACATCTAAAAAATGCATTAAAACAGCTCGACACTGCTTTAACTTGGCACGAAGTTCTGGAAAAACTTCCCATCCCTTCTCCCGTCTAGTCTAAAACCGTGACCGTGTCGACTGTCACTTTATGTTCGAAAATCTATTGCACAAATTGATTGGACCAACCAACACAAGGAAATTTATTTTAACGACCTTCTCTCGGAGCGCGTCCAGGTTTTTTTTTTTTTGGAACATGCGTCACAAAGCAACTTCAGTAAACAACAAGCTTCGGACACACACAACAGCAAATAATACTTCTGCACAATGATTCTCTTTTTACAACAGAAATGTGAATTCTGCCGGTATTCAGACAGTTTCATGCATACAGTTACAGATTCAGGCTAGAATCGCCTAGGGCTGTCAAAATAGCTGAAAAACTACATTCAAATTTTTTACTTAAATATGATAAAAATTCGAATTGTATTCAAATTTAAAATGCATAATTTCAGTTAGGGTGAAGAAAAGCTTTTTGCTTCTCTTCTGAGGCCTCAAGATATTTAAAATAATATAAAATAGAAAATATTACTGCACGTTTATTCAAAGCATTAGAATACATGACTGTGAAAAAACAACATAATATTTACAATATTTTTTATGAACCAACTACTATTAATTAAATTGCTTAAAGAACTATAAACAAAACAGCGTCATGTATGCATGCATTGTTAAATAAATAAAAAGGGCAGAAAACCAGTCACACAGAATCTTTTTTTTTTCATTTAAAAACATGAGATGCAGTGGGATGGGGAACAAAAACCCAACATAAAGTCTTGAGTTAGTTTTCGAAAATTAAATTAAATGCATTAATTTTACATGTCTTACTAAAAATGCGCCTCTCTTGTGCGAGACGCGAATCCAATGGTGTACCTCTAGAAAATGCGCGAAATATGCATTCTGTGTGAACGGCTTGGTTTCAGTTTTGATGTATACAAGATCTTCTCCACATTGATGTTCTCTTTTTTTTTGTAGTGGCTTCAACTGGATAGGCTAACATAACCTTATAATGCAATGCCACATACATCATCATCGCATCTCGTGCGCCACTGATAAAGATCAAGTATACTTCGGCCGTCCTCAAACTGTCTGCATTATGACCTTTTCATCATCCGCGTGCGGGGAATTTTTTGAGACCGCGCGGACGGTGCGCGTACACGAGGTGAAAGATGAGACAGCAGCTACTGCGTGTCTAGCTCGTCCGCCTTTGAAAGTTGTGTAGACACTGCTGTGTACGCGGTGAGATGGAATGGAACACAGACTGTGAAGTACCGTGGCTCATAAGGCAGCTTCCTTAATGCACACCTAAAATGTGAATGCATCGTTTTTAAACTTTTAAATTTTCTAATCGTAAACACAGCCATGTTGAAGCCTGCAGTAAATGTTTTGCATTATGGCAGTCCACTCTGCTTATTGTTTTCGAAAATGTTGCACTCCTGTTTGTCATTGTGCACGTAACTTCACGCCAATAAATCATCAGAAATATTGGTCTTTACATTCATCCTGCCAGTTGTCCGTGGATTTACCTATATTTGGTGTTATTTGCCATATAAAACTTATTTAGACATGCAAAATCGATTTTACAATCGATTCAATGAACACTTGTCACTCAAATCAAACAGGATTTTTTTAACAAAAGTGACAACCCAAGAAAGCAAAGTAAACGGTCTCTCATTTGTAGGTTGCATTGATACCTAGTGGTGGATGCAAGTAAAACAGTATAACAGTACCTAATTTTTTTTCTTCTCACCTGAAATTCATGCAATAAACATGTTTTTGAGAAAGATTTTAATTTGTTTGTGGTCTATATAGCATGCATCAAAATGAGGTTTGCAATTATGCGCCCGAAGGCACGGGTTGAAGACCCAGTCAGTGACATCACGATATGGTAATTTGTTTAAATTCATACCTTCGTCATCACCATCACCAAAATTATCCTTTTTATTTTTACATTGAAACTTGAAAATAAAATATAGACCGACCTACCGACCCCTTTTTTTTTTAAATTACTGTTACTGCAAACCAAAATATTTTTAAGGATGGCCTTAAAGAATTAGGACAACAAAGACGAAGAAAAAGGCTAATTAATAGGCTGCGAAGCAGCTGATGCTTTATTCTGCAGGTGTCACCGAGATGCATCATCTCTTGGAGAAGGTGAACAAACACAAGAAGAGCAAAGATGCATATGGATAGTAGAGAGCAGTGTAAGATAAGTGAGTAATTTAAGTAAGCAGTGTAATGTAAGTGAGGAATGTGATATAAATGAGCAGTGTAATATAAGTGAGTTGTTTAAACAGTAATTTATGTGACTTCAATTATTTCTTATTAAACTGAAATCGAAGTAAAACGTTTTTTTTTAGAAAAACCACATCCTGGCGTCAGTCTTGATTTTCTGCTGAATTCTGTTAACACGCATATAGAAACATAAGGAGAACAAGAGATTGATTCCTAATGTCAGTTTATGTTGTTTTTTTTAAAATATATGGCTATATTCGTGAACAGAAAATAGTCAATCACAGTAAAGTTCTAATCATTCTTACTGACATTAAGCTAGCAACATTATAACTCATTTTACTTTTATATCGTATTGCTGTCAATGTTTTAGAACATTAAAAAAATAAATAAATAAAACATCCTGGCATCGCGAAACATTTATATGATGTGAATAAAACTTCATAATGTTTCACTTGATTATACATTTAGTCATGAATTATAGTTTGGAAAAATTCTAACTAGTAAATGTGTGCAAGTTATGTGAAAACTAATACAAATAGATGTTTATGATCTCTGCTGGATCAAGCTGCTTCAGTCTTTTTTTCATTTCTTTTTTTTTTCGTTTTCTTTTTTCTAATCCACAGCTTATTCCTTTCAATGTGTCTTCTTGGGGTGAATTATGTCTTATTCCTCTCAGCACTAAGCGAACAGTAAAATAAAATAAAAACTTGAGGTACTCTTGCTGCTTTGTTTGTTTGTTTTGTGTGGCCGTTTACAACTGCATGCTTCACGTGGACCATTATAATATCTATAGCTTGCTCAGCGCGCGGGCGTAGTCGCATTAGATATAATGAAGGGAGACGTGAAAGACTGGACATTGCGTTGTTTCATTATGGATTTCTTTATCACAGAATATTTGTTTTTGATAAGACTTGATTAATTTAAAAGTAAACGTCAAGCTTTCTATCGATATATCTCTCATGTCTCTTTGTTGAGTATTTGCTGAGTTACAGTACACTTTAATGACACATTTTTAAATGAAGATCACACAGACCCAGGTGGCAAACAGCGCACCCTGTTTTGGCAATGAGCACACAGCATGATTTTAAAAGCAACACATTAAGTAAGATCGCCTCTTATTAACACAAAAGAACAAAATTAATACTCTAGCCAACTAGAGATGTTTCACTTGTAATAGATATATCTGTACCACAAACTTTTCCAAAAACATTTGGGATGTAACTCACATTAACAGTAATATTTGATCTGTCCACTTACAGGGCAGGCGCAAATGCAATTATCTAATCCATATTTATTCCTACATATGAATGAGGCCTGAAACCGATCTGAGAATATCATAGTCCATGTGCTTTTTTCTGCTTATACATTTGTGAGCCATATCAGATCTTTGCCACATGGG
This sequence comes from Carassius carassius, assembly GCF_963082965.1. NCBI lineage: Eukaryota > Metazoa > Chordata > Actinopteri > Cypriniformes > Cyprinidae > Carassius > Carassius carassius. The sequence goes on along the minus strand of NC_081788.1, from coordinate 23,317,180 downwards.
AGGAAAAAATCTCTAGTCTTCCACATCCAGTTCTCAAAGGTCTTGTGAACACGTTCTACCACATCATTTTCTCAAAAGTCTTGCAAACAAATGTTCTGTATGTGTTTTATGGCCTTATATTAGACTTAAAATATACTTTTTTCCACTAACCACACATTAACCCCCACAGACCCCAGAGGAAAAATACTTTTTCCCCAAGTATTGTTGTTGTTTTTTCAGAATTGGCTAATTCTGGGGAAAAATGTGTAATACGTAAAGACACAACCACATATACTGTACAAGTTACAAATATGAAAAGACATCTAAAATCAATAGAAAAATAGTTATATGAGTTTGGAACAAAAAGAGGGTGAATAAATAATGAAATAATTTTCATTTTTGGGTGAGCTGTCCCTTTAAATCCATCCTGCATGTCACATCTGTTCCTAATGAAATATCAGGTTTGTGTGTGTGTGTGTGTCTGTGGTTATACGTAAACAAACGTGTGAAATGAAACACAGAGATGACCGATTGGTCACGTCTGATGAATATCACTTTTGCTTAGAAGGAAGCTGTGAATCAGAGTTGACCCTTATAAGAAAGTATGCTGGCTGTCATTCACTGAGAGGGATTTCCTCATTAGGGCGACAAGCATTTACTGTAGCACTGTGCTCTAATTACTCCCCTTTACCTACAGTAACACTATGAGTCATCACTAGCATGCCTATTACCATGCCACTAATGATGAAGATTGCATAGTTTACAAAATATTATTATTAACATAGTTGTAAAATATTCATATATCCTGCAGAATTCCTGTTGATTTAGTTTCTTTGCCTAACCTATGTTTGTTTTTATTTTTTTGTTAACAGGATTCTGGCCACAGCAGGAGCCCACATGAATATTTCATTAGACCTGCGCACACTGAGGGCTGTGAGGGTATTACGGCCCCTTAAACTGGTTTCTGGCATTCCTAGTATGTTTATGGTTCTATATGAAGTTCTTAATCACACATTGTGTTGTTTCATTTGAAATAAGGAGTAGAACACTGCCTCCTAATCAGGTGCAAAGTGATGAAACAAGAAATAAATCCAGTCACAACTGCATCAAGCAACGTGCAAGGCATTTACTTTGTTGCTAGGTGTCTAATTATCTAGGTAGCTGCACAGAGAAGTCTCATTGGTCCAAAATACCTCTCAACGTACCTGTAATTTGTCACATCACACTTGGTTAGGACACAGTGTTACAGTTATTACTTTACATGTGGATGCTGTAGTGTTAAAGTTTTTCCACATGTGAAGGAATGAATAACACATTTTGATATATTTATGTTTAGATGATATGTTTATTGATATCTATATATATTCATGTTTTTTTTAAAGGTCTGCAAATAGTTCTTAAATCCATAATGAAGGCTATGGTGCCACTGCTACAGATTGGTCTGCTGCTGTTTTTTGCCATTCTCATGTTTGCTATTATCGGACTAGAGTTCTACAGTGGAAGACTCCACAAAAGATGTGTAGCTTATTCAAACATTACAGGTAAAAAGGATCACACTCTGAGAGAGACAAGAACATGTACAGACCCACACATCCAGAGTACATTAATATAAATAATTATAACATTTATGTTCCTGTCAGATGGCTGGGATCCAAACAAAATGTTTAAATCTTTAGAATACTCAGAAATGCCAAAAAATGTAATCCGAAAAAAAAAAAAGTTTGGTCTGGTTTTTGTGAAAGTTGGGTCACTGATAACTCCTATATTACACCCCAAAATTAAAATTGTGTTATAGTTTACTCCCCTCAAATATTTATGCTTTTTTTTTCTGTGGACCACAAAATAATATATTTTGAATAATGTTGTTAACCAAAGTTTCAGGTCCCCTGTTCAGGTCCCGTCTTCCAAAGTATTTTTTTGTCCATACAGCAAAAGTCAATGGGACTCAAAACCATATGGTTACCAACATTCCTAAAATCACCATGAAATCAAAATGTAAAATTCTTATTTTTTAATGTAATACTGCTTGGCTCCTCCCATACTGGAAGTAAATGCTTCATCCTTCTGTTGGCCTCTTCTATTAGCTGCATGATAACAAACCGTAAGGGTGTACTCACACTTGACACAGTTGCCTTGAACTGAGCCTGAGCGCTACTGTCCCACCTCCCCACTCTCCGTCTGGCCTGCACTCACACTTGTACTAAACATTCTGGGTCAGAGCACGCTTACATCATACAGATAACAGGTAGAAAACCACTTTCTATAATAGTCTGCCAATAAATTAATAATTTAGCCCGAGCAGTGATTTTAACTTGCATGTATCAGAGGATCATTACGGAGGCAGCTGACATTAATGAAAGAATTAGCATCTTTATTCACAAACTACAATTCCTGTTCATCAGTATGGTGAGAACCACACCCTTTATAAACCTAAATATACTTGATTTCATTAAATTAATTGAAAGTGTACTGTAGTAGTAGTATTGATAGAAGGTTTTTTTGCGGTCGTAATGATGCCAGTAGTGCACACAAAATAGTAGCTGTTCCAAGCCCAACTGAACCGTCCTCTGGCCCACCTCTTCCAAGCGAGCCAGAGATGGCCAAATGAACCATGCCTGAATGCAGGACGGAGCGATCACACTAGTCAAACGGACCAGTCAAATGCACTCCGGCACGGTTCAGATCACCTAGTGTGAGTACACCTTAAAACAAGCAGACAAATGACACAGATACATTTGAAAAAATTCAATAGTTTAGAACTTATAGAGTCAATATGCAATTCATGGAAAAAAATGCATACGTATTTATTTATTTGTCTTTCTCATCTCATGCAGACTCTCAGAGAGCAGACTCATCTGACATTGATTTCCCATGTGGGGCCAAGAATTGTCCTGAAAATTATAACTGCTCTGGCCACTTTCCCGGACCCAACGATGGCATCACTCAGTTTGATAACATCTTATTTTCAATACTCACTGTCTTCCAGTGCATCACCATGGAAGGCTGGACAGCTGTACTCTATAATGTGAGTTTTTCTCTCAGCTGACTGATGTGTATCAGTTCTGTTTCTGTGCTTGAAATGATGTAGGATGACCATACTTCCCCTTTTTCTCAAACATATCCTGGCCAGGACTTCTAAATTGCCTAAAATGCCTGCATATTGGCTTTGTTTTCCTACTGACGTCAGGTGTGTTAGACTTGAAGTGGCGCTGCACAGAACAATCTGTGTATGACATTAAAGTACAACGAGAGCTATTCAAAAGTACAGGCCGTCTGCTCTCTTATCGCTTTTGCAGTATTTTAATGTCAGATACCGATCGATCTGCGCAGAGCTGCTTCAAGTCGAACACACCTATACTCTCTACAGTCCCTTATATATTATGTTATGTGTATTTACATTGCTTTGACCCAAAGCCATTGGTTGATTATGTACAATGCCTGCACTTTACTGGTCAAACCTTTTTTCAGTCATTACATTCGACAGCTATGAAAACAATAGCATAACAAAGCCAAAACCTGAAATCCTTGCAAGGACATGTCAAGGAGGAAGAGGAAATATGGTCACTCTAAGTGATGATGCTTCCGTAGTGTAACCCTAATACATAAAAATATAATCTTAAACCATTGTAATCCAGTGTTGAATCATTACATCATGTTAAAGACTTCATCAGAAGATCTCGCTTGAACATTAATCTACCACATTTTGTTTATCAGATGAAACAGGGTCATTAGCTTCTTTGTAGTATTTCACATTTAATACATTTTAATGGCTGGTTTCAAAGCTAGTTGAGTCTTTTGGTTGGATAAATTCAAACCATGACTTTTCTTTTTGTTGATACAATGATTTTGGGAGACGCTGATCTGTTGTGCTCATGCTGGCAGGTTACATTTACGTTGTTTCCTAATCCTGTTCCTTTTGTTCTTCCCAAAATAAAAAAAAATAATAATTAGAATTTTAAATTATCAAATTGCACTTACAGTTGGTCAATTTTAGCTGAAATAGTTGCAGTTTAGGCTTTAAAGAACTTCCTCTTTCCGTATTCTAGCCATCTGTGACCTATCATATTCGTACACTGGTTGTACATACTGTACAGCATGCAACACCGTGTAGCTTTTCCCAGTTTTTCTGATCTTCTTTCAAGCCTATTCAAGCACATTAACATCTCCCTTTTCATGACAAGTCACATTTGGAAGGGTTGGTAAGAGTGGTTTTTATCTCCAAACAGCTCCAAGTACTGGAAAATGAGAGGGCTTAGACACAGTCTTTATTCTGCATCAGATTATTGGAGCTTTTGGTGGAATTAGTTTAGGTGGTTGGCTACGATCATACTAGTGCTATTTATACTGTATTCTGAGTTGGCTTCTGTAGTCTTGGTATCTGAGCATGGAACGTCATTTTTTAATTTTGAATATGTTATTTTTGTGGAGGAGGACTTACTCAGACTTTCATGCATTTAGTTTAAGATAAAATATTTATACAACAAAGGGAAAGCATAGAGACCTTGTTTGAAAGAATTGGAAAGATTGGAGGTGTTACTGTTTATACCTCTGTTGTTTCATGTTGTTTGTGATTTTTGAGGATGAGGGCATGTCTACATTGACTGATTTTACCAAGTGCCAAATGAATTTGCAGTGAAAAAACCTGCCATTAGGTTGTAACACTGCAACATTCCATTAAAACAAGAATTGTAATTTTTTTGTGATTTTTTTAACATTTCTTTAAAATTTAGATTTCTAGTACTTCATGGAAAATTATCAGGTGAAAATTATCCTTTGTTGGCCCAATTACTTTAAAAATATTTTTTTAATTCTTGATCTCCTAATTTGAATGTCTGGAAAAGTCCACAGTGTTTTTAATCAGTCACATGGTGTCATGCGTTGACGTGAGTCATGCTGCCACAGTTAGAGGTGTTTTTCACACTCATAACTGAGCTGTCGCAGCTGTGTCGGGATGTGGGGAACACCCTCTCAGCTCAGCTGGGCAACAATGCCGCTTACCCACAGAGTGATCACACACTTTGCACTGCTGAGCAAAGCACCACTGAAACGTCACCATTACAAGGGCTGGGTTTATGGTTTTCTGATCCTTTCAACCCACGCATTAAGTAGATTTAGGAGCTACTGAAAAATTCATAATGTATTATTTTCATTGTTTTGATCACTTCCTGTTTTGTGTTTGCACAGACCAACGATGCCTTAGGGTCTACTTGGAATTGGCTCTACTTCATTCCTCTAATAATAATTGGTTCCTTCTTTGTGTTGAATCTGGTATTAGGAGTCCTGTCAGGGTAAGTACTGTTTTCCTCAATGGACTCAAAGACAAAATGACACCACATCTAAACTGATGTCTGAGCCGACCCTGGGTAATGAGTTACATCAGAGGTTAATGTGAGATGTATTAACTTCATCTCTAGAGACAAGAGATAAGATTAAGTTACTACACATACCATGACATTGTCTGTTTCTCTTTCTATACATATCTAATTTCTCTGTATTCATAAATACAACATTGCACGCTCGTACTTTCATTTGCTTTTTAATATGAAATGATTTAGGCTACAGTGTACGTCACTGCATTTGTGCATGTAGTTGAAGAGCACACACTACGAGCACAGCTAATGGCGTACTTGACAAGAATATTAGGATTTACTGACATATGGCCTCACAACATCTCACCTGACCGCAGTTCACTGTTCTACTGAAACTCCCTCATCACATGTACTTCTTTGAATTTTACCATATTCGTTTGAGCCTGAGTCAAATTCTAAAAATGCAGATGACCAGTGAAAAAGCACGAACCGTGTGTGCTGCTTCAGCTCTGCTTGAGTGTCCAGTGTGAAACAGAACATGTAGTGCATTTGTCTGTCATCTTTCACACAAAAGACTGAAGATACTTTGTTTGTAAACATAAATTCATATCTGCACTTGTAATCGTAAGAACGACAAACAATATGTATTACTCTATATGTCATCATATTCCACATTTGAGCAATCAGTAGTAAGTTGTACTGTTCTGGAACAGTGTTGTAAATAAATCTTATCCACTGATTTCTAATTGCATCCACTTTCAAGCCCAAATAAGTGCTTTTGCATAGAAACACACAGTTTCTCCATGACATGGAGGCAACAACATTACTGCAATACCTGAAACCACACTTTTCTTTATATAGACATTCATGGCTCCAACACGGCCACCGAAGCTGATCGTGGCCACTCTAGTAAATGCTTGTTGTGACGAGTGGGCCGGGGCCGAGGGACGTGGGAGCGAGGCCGGTGGAGTGATTGGAGATGAGCTACACCTGTTCGACCCGCCGGTCTCTTGTCCTTCACTGTCGTCGCTCCAGTTTTATATCCTTCCATCTCCTCCGTGGGCCTCGAGACCGGCGGGTCGAACAGGTGTAGCTCATCTCCAATCACTCCACCGGCCTCGCTCCCAAGTCCCTCGTCCCCGCCCCACTCGTCACACTTGTGTTTATACCAGTTCTATGTTCCAGAACCGGTTCTCTGCACTGCTTTGCTAGAGATACACACCTTCATCTCCTTCAATTAAAAATAATGGCTAGTGCGGTGGCTGCTCTATACATTAAAGGGTTAGTTCACCCAATAATCAAAATTATGTCATTAATAACTCACCCTCATGTCGTTCCAAACCCGTAAGACCTCCGTTTATCTTCGGAAAACAGTTTAAGATATTTTAGATTTAGTCCGAGAGCTCTCAGTCCCTCCATTGAAACTGTGTGCACGGTATACTGTCCATGTCCAGAAAGGTAAGAAAAAAATCTGACTGAAGGAGTCAGTCTTTTGTTCGTTATCTGGCTCGGCTCTGTGTTCATCTTGAGTTCTCTCTTCACAGCAGTTCAGTCAGTGTACTGTTTGAGTAAATGAATTACTCCGGGATATTGGTTTGTTTTAACTCTTTAAGTTAACAGCTTAAGTCATTTGCGGATTAATGCTTATTGGAGACGTGAATCGTTTTAAACGATTCAGTTCGATTTGGTAAACTGGTTCAAGAAGATCCGGTTACATCGAATGATTCGTTCGCGAACCGGATATCACAAACTGCTTTGTTTTGAACTCTCTCACAACAGACACGGAAGAGAAGACAATGATGAATAAAGTCGTAGTTTTTGCTATTTTTGGACCAAAATGTATTCTTGATGCTTCAAAAAATTCGAACTGACCCTCTTATGTCACATGGACTACTTTGATGATGTGTTTCTTACCTTTCTGGACATGGACAGTATACCATTCACACAGTTTAAATGGAGGGACTGAGAGCTCTCAGACTAAATCTAAAATATCTTAAACTGTGTTCCGAAGATAAATGGAGGTCTCACGGGTTTGGAACGACATAAGGGTGAGTTATTAATTACATAATTTTGATTATTGGGTGAACTTACCCTTTAATCTACCAACATCTGTCGCCATGACTTGTAGCGAGAGGAAAAAATGAAGTTTAGTTGCATAACATCAGGTAATTGAAACGCTGGCATTTCGCATTTGTTTTTTAATCAATATATATAAAATATTGCAAAAGTTTTGTGCAAATCTGTAATGGAAATGCAGCTAATGACTGATGACTAATGACTATTGGTTTGAAGTCGGTGTGATTTCAATAAAAAAAAAAATAAGCAAATTGGGATGCAGCCTCTCTCTCTGCCTTTCATTCCTTCACACTGCAGGTGAAACACTTTGATAAATTAAGTGTGTCATCCCTGTGGTTATTCTCTGTGTGTGTAATTGCATGCTGTTGGCTTGTGTAGGGAGTTTGCTAAAGAGCGAGAGCGGGTGGAGAACCGAAGAGCCTTCATGAAGCTCAGAAGACAGCAACAGATCGAGAGGGAGCTGAATGGGTATCGGGCCTGGATCGACCGTGCAGGTATTCTTACATAATGGGCTAGTAAATGCACCATGCAAAAAAATAAATAAAGTAAATCAAATCTGTCAAAACACACTGGGCCACAGCATCGCCCCCTTTCTACAGCAGATGCTCAGTGTCATTAAAAAGAGACAATGCTTCTAGAAAATGCTTCTATTTTGCAATTATTTTATGCCAAATTATATTTGCTATACTGTATATCAGTATAACAATTCAAGTGAAAAATAAACTAAATATATACATTTCAGAATGCTTTTAATGACAGCAGTTAAATACCAAAAACCGTCTAAGGTTACGTATGTAACCCTGGTTCCTCGAAGGAACAAGAAGCTGCGTCGAGAACGTTTGGGGAACGCGTCCAGCGTGACGTCTCTGAATAATGTGTATAATCAGTCCAAAGGAAGGGGGAGACGTCATAGGCGGGTGACGTCAGAGACCAGGAAGCATAAAGCATGAGCGGCAAAGCCGGAAATCAGCCTCAAAGGATGAAGCAAGCGCCAGCCAGAGATGCCGGAAGTGTGGCACTGCGACGCAGCATCTCGTTCCTTCGAGGAACCAGGGTTACATACGTAACCTTAGACGTTCCTCTTCAGGAACTCGAGCTGCGTCGAGAACGTTTGGGGAACGAGAATGCCCACGCCGCCAGACTTGATCCCCAGGAGAGGGGAGATCAGAGGACTCGAGGCTTAGGATAACATCCTGATCACCGCTTAGCATAAGCTTCTTCTGGCCGGAGGCCTCAGCCTCAGCGCACCATGGAGGAAACATGTAACCAGAGGGTTTCTGCCCACTGACTGGCCACCGAGAGGGGCCACCATGGCCGCCACGTAGACCTTCAGGGTGGAGGGGGTCAACCCTGCGGAGAGCCTGCAGGAACTCCAGCACTGTACCATACGGGCAGTTAACTGGGTCGAGCTGGCGGTCTCCGCACCAAGAAGTGAAAAGCTTCCACTTCAAGGCATACAGCTTCCTCATTGAGGGAGCTCTGGTTTGGAGAATGGTCTTACAACCTTGGTTGAGAGACCGGAAGCTAAGAGTTGTGCCTCCTCAGAGACAGCACCTACAGCCTCTAAGCTCCATGCGGGGGCGCACCCTCCGCTTGTGAGAGGAGATCTCTCCTGACAGGAACCTCCCATGGAGTGCCGTCAAAAAGAGAAATCAGGCCCAGGAACCATACCCGGCCCGTCCAGAACGGGGCTACTAACAGCAGCCGGACTCTGCCCCGGCGCACTCTCTCCAGAACTCCCGAGAGCAGAGCAATCAGGGGAAAAATGTACAGATGAAGCCTCGGCCATGTCTGTACCATGGCGTCCAGCCCCAGTGGAGCTGGATGAGTCAGAGGAAGCCAGAGGGGACAGTGCAATGTCTCTCGAGTCGCAAACAAATCCACCCGAGTCTGGCCAACATCTCTAACTCTGCTTCATCACCTCAGTGTGAAGCCACCATTCCCTGGGCCTTGGCCCCTGCCTCAACAGGATGTCTGCTCCCATATTAAGATGCCCAGGAATGTGAACTGCTCTGAGCGAGAGGAATTCGTCCTGGGCCCACACAAGGATCTGGTACGCTAGTTGTATAAACGGCGTGAGTGCAGACCTCCTTGGCGGTTGATGTAAGAGACCACCGCTGTGTTGTCGGTGCGCACCAACACATGGCGACCTCTAAGGTCTGCGAGAAAATAATGAAGTGCACGAAGCACGGCCAGCATCTCCAGGCAGTTGATGTGCCATGTCAGATGGCGACCACTCCACAGACCGCGGGCAGGGTGGCCACTCATGACCGCACCCCAGCCGGTGAGGGACGCGCCTGTCACTAGCATCCCTCGGCGACAAGGAGCTCCCAGCACCGGGCCCTGAGACAAGAACCAAGGCTTCCTCCACATATCCAAGGCACGTAGGCAGCGCCGCGTGACCTTTAGCATGCAAAGTGGGTTTCCCTTCAGGGAGAACCCCTTGGTCTTGAGCCACCACTGTAGGGGTCTCATGTACAGCAGGCCAATAGTATTCACGTTGGACGCAGCTGCCATCAGACCCAGCAATCTCCGTGACTGCTTGACAGTGAGTGACCGGCCTTCTCTCACTCTCGCGACTGCAGTGAGGATCGACTCGATCCGAGCAGGTGACATACGTGCCTGGATCGTGGTCGAATCCCACACCATGCCCAAATAAGTGGTTCTCTGAACTGGAGAAAGCACACTTTTCTTGGCGTTAAGTCTTAACCCCAGCTCTTTCGTGTGAGTGAGAACGACATCTCGGTGCAGAACCGTCATCTGCTCAGATTGAGCTGATATCAACCAATCGTCAATGTGGTTGAGTCGTGAAAGTGTGGGGTGAGAGTGCAAGGCCAGAGGAAGATCCGTATTGGTAGGCTTTTGCCCCCAAAAGCAAACCGCAGGAACTTCCGATGAAGAAGGATGGAGATAAGTGCATCTTTTGATAGATCGTGACACACCAGTCCTCGGACTTGGCCTGTGCAGGCGTGCTAAACTTCAGTCCCCTGACTGAGAGGTTCAAAAAGCACAGATCTAGAAAAGGACACAACACCTCATCCTTCCTTGGAACAGT